>NC_056741.1:416878013-417018013 GCF_019279795.1 Protopterus annectens
ATATATATATATATATATATATATATACACCCTGGTGAAAGAAGAAGACCAAACTGGTGATTTTTTGAGCACTTTTTTTCCTTTTATTTTTCAGACCTTCATCAGAAAAATCAAATAAGTTAAAGTATTACAAGAATCACAAGATTAAATGGATAGGAGCAGACAATGAGAAAAAAATGCCAAAAACTATTTAAAACTTTGCAGGTGTCAGGTACCCAATGAAAAGTTGTAAATTTACTGCAATGATAAGAAAATGGGTTATGTAAGCACTAAGTGAGTGGCCTTTGTTATCTGTAGCACTGTAGTGCGCATTTCATGTTGAGGTTTTTGTTAAGTCCAGGGGAGGTGTCTGCATTAAGAAGGAGCTGCCATTTGAGTTCTGTAACCTCAAGTAGAGTGTCCATGTCTGCAATGAATGGATTTACCTGTTCCAACACTAGAAATTTAAAGCCTTGGAATTCTGCACAGTTCAAGCAGTGTTTACCTAATGCATTTTTGATCATGATTGCTGACTGCTGCGTTATGTTCCTTAATGCAGTCTGAAAGTTTCCTTCATGTCTTCCCAATGTAGAATTGGTCACAGTTAACACATATGCTAGCATATACTGCATTAGAGCTGTTACAGTCGTAATGTTTAGTTATATTAACTGTAAAATTGCAGTGTTTAAAAGTATAATGTGTGTGTGTGTGTGTGTGTGTGGGTGTGTGTGCTTGCAAGATGCACACGATCCACTTGAGAACATGCCTGCTGTTTGTTGCATTTTGTTTTGTTTTTTTTAAATAAAATGAAGGACTAGTGCCATGTTTTTGGGAAAGTTCCCTACTACACTGAATGATGTTCCAGTTGTGGGAAAGAATCTTCCTTATTTGGGACTTGTCCCTGCTGATGAGGATGGGGAAGCTCCCTGTGATATCCACCTTCAGTGGTCTTTGGGTTTATAGTCAAACACTGCTGTGAAGATAGGTTTGAATTTGGTTGCATGGGCATTGCTGATTTCTTAGCCAGCACTCCTTTTCATGAAGGCCAATGTAGTCAGAGCCCAGTTCATCTGCCTCTCCAGAATTGTCAGTAAGGACTCCACCTTTCAGAAGCAATGCTCCTTCCTGAAACACCTCTTCCTCAAGAGGAAATACCCTCAGTCGTTACTGGACAATATCCATGTAGAAATCAGCTATTTATTCTTGTAATTCTTGTAATACTTTAACGTATTTAATTTTTCTGATGAAGTTCTGAAAAATAAAAGTAACGAGTGCGCTCAAAAAATCACTGGTTTGGTCTTCTCCTTTCACCAGGGTTCTAGAAGTGTTTTCTGTATTTTAGTCAAGTTTCTTCTTTTGCTTCTTGGTCTTCATTTTGCAAAATATATGTATGTATGTATATATATATATATATATATATATATATATATATATATACATATATATAGCTTACCTTCAGTTAATCGACAGCCCAATTCACCGAAACTAATGTCAGCGACAACTGGAGAGCCGTTTCCCACACAGTAAGTTACCATTTGGCCATCAACCTGAACTTTGCCCCTTACATTGCGACAGTGCATTCTCGGAGTTGGAATATTTATTAAGGGGGTGTGGGTTTCTTTTAGTGGTAGTTTTTGAATTTGGGATGGCCAAACGGTAACTTACCATGTGGGAAACAGTGGCTCTCCAGTTGTCGGTAATATGACGTGTCGTTGAAGTTAGTTTCAGTGAAGTGGGCTGTCAATTAACTAAAGGTAATCCATATATATATATATATATATATATATATATATATATATATATATATATACATATATATATATAATATATATATATATATATATATATATATATATCTATATAAAATATATATATATATATATATATATATATTTATATAAGTAAGGTATACAAATGCATACGTGTGTATGTGTATATGTATATATATATATATATATATATATATATATATATATATATATATGTATATATGTAAGGATCTAGGACTGTTGAACGAAAGTTCAACAGTCTGAATCTAACATCACCAAACACACTTTAACAAAAGTGCTTTTACACTCCCCCTACTTTAATATTCTCACTCCGAGATCACACTACAGTGAGGAAAAGGAAAAAAATTCCCTTACCGGCACCGTAGTACGATGTCCACAACAGTCATTCCACCTCGACTCCCTCTGGCTGCAGGCATTCATATGTGAAAGTGCTTTTTCGGTTAAAAGCACGTTTGCGTAAGTATGTCCGGACATTAAGCCTTCAGTGAAAAGCACTGTCAAGCATCAGTCCGAGTCACATGTATGTATATATATATATATATATATATATATATATATATATCTACATATATAGACAGGAGTACTTCATGAATACTTGAATACTCCCACAGTCTCAGTCTCCATCGTAGTTCCATTCTTAATCGTGAAGTGGAAGGCAGGATTGGTGATCCCAGATCTGTGAGGTAGATACTTGTTTACTCCGGAGCATGTGTCCTGCTTGTCTCTCATTTTTTGTTAACAAAGCAATGTTAACAGATTGAACCAGCGGTGAACTGCATTGTCTAACATACAGACCGGAAAACAGATGTCCTTTGTTTGTGTACTGTCAGTTCATAGCTACATGCTTTGTGACCCCGACACAATCACTTAACTAGCATGCTCCTGTGTCACCCATAAAACTGGAACTTGAGATTCAGTAAGCATAGTTACTTAATAAAATAAAATTGGTGAGACAAGAAATTTCTGATTTACCCAACACTGACCTCAGGCCACCCCAGTCCCCATGCAGACACAGACCTACACTTACTGACATTTTGTGGGAGCATACCATGTAGCCTACATTCTGCTTATGCATGTATTTTGTTCTTGTGTATTCTCCCTCCTTATAGATATGTCACCCATGGGGGAGATGGTACAACTCTAATGGAGTTACGTGTACTGAAATATGGCAGATGTTTCTTTTATCTGTTAGAGTTACCCTCACGCACTTCTACCTTTGGTCAGTCAGGTAGGGATTATCTATTTTAGGCCGTATTATTTATTTATTTAGTTAAAATTTATCCGACTGGGATAGAGCACCTTTTCAGTGGAGGCCTCCTGAAGCTGTGGTGCATTCCTTGAAATTATTTTACTTCTTTATTTCACTTACCAAAACCTTATGAACTGTGTCATCACCGACACTGAACTGTTGGTTTATCACCAAGATGCTGATGAACATTTATTGCTTGTTACTTGTCTTCTATGTCTGGTGGTGTAGACCTAAGAAAAAGTCAGTTCCTCTTCTTATGTCACGTTTTGTTCACCCATTTTAAAGTCCAGTGTAGAAGTCTCACTTTTAATGGGATTAGAAAGGAAATTGCTTCTTGTAACTCTTCTGAGTATTGTCTGCAATATTGTTGTAGTTTTCACTATATGATTTATGTATTAACTGCATTGTTAGTTGTAAGCATGCACTTCCCTGGGGGAACTGGGAGTTAGATTCTACACATGTTACTTACAGGGAAGTGTTCGAACCACATAGCCAATGTCTGGATTGTCTGACATCAGAAGGAAACCTAGTAGTCAGTGTGGTAGCCAGCTTACATTAGGCAGAGAACATCAGCCTGCATGCATTTCCTTTCATAGTTGGATACCACATTATGGTATCATGTCTGTCAGAGATCTGCGACGTTCCAATTCTCTGTGCTTTAACTGACTTCCTTGATTTTAGTTTCTGGCAGCAGCAGTGGGAAGCTGATATATGAGACTCTGATTGAACTTAACCAAAACTGCAGATATCTGTCGCAAAGCAGTGTTATCTGATATTGGACCAAGGTATTTTTGGAGAAGTCGAAGCTACTTCTCATTATTTGTAACACAGATGTCTTTTACAAGATAATGAGAGGTAACAGCTTGTAAGCAGGCATAAGACATTGATGTGAGCAAATAATGTCCTGGTAACAAGTTATTTTATAAGGGCACTGCGAAAGTTAGCAGGATCAGTGGCTAAGTAGATGGAGAACACAGTAAATAAACTGCAGTGTAACACTAATACTTCAGAGGGCCTTAGTAAAGCGTCTAACATGCAGTACCTATTTTTGGAAACCTCAACTTAGTGGAGGGTATCAGTGAGGTAAATGTGGGGGTGAAAGGGGCTGTTAATGTTGTCGACAGACAACAGCATGAAAACTGTATGGAATAGCTTAGCGTAATTTGAGTACTCCTTGACAAAGGAAGAATGAAGATGCAATGTTTCTGTGTAGGATTTCAGAAGTAAGTAAAATGGAAAAGGACATCTTTCTTTAGATAAAAGCAGCAAAGTACAAAGTGAAAAGCTATGTTGGGAAGATGGGAAAGGGAGGCTCAGTAGTACAGGGAAGCATTTCATAATGCAGAGTGGTACCTGAAGGCTGCAGTAAGATTCCAGGAGATGTAGTATCTAGGGCAACGTAAAGGTACTCAGGAGTGCAGTTGGTAAATGCATACAACGATTTGAGGGATGACAGACTGGGGATAACAATGAGCATGAGTTGAGTGGATTGCTGAATTCAGATGTACAAACTATAAGAGGCAGATTGGATGGTTGTCATAGTCTTTCTTCTTATACCTGCTGCATAACTCTAAAGCATCATTTCCGAGACAGCAGTAATTTATTCATCCAACTGGTAATGTCATACAATAACTGAATCATGAAGCCAGGATCCCTGACAGGAGTAAGGACAGTGATTACTGTACAGTAATATACATCTGAATTATCTGGGTGAGACTGATAGCCTGATTGGACCGGTAGAACATTAAGTGTGATCATTCATTTCTATAGAATTTGTGAGATATTATATGTTGTATAACTTTCCACTCTGTGGGCAGTATCTTCTCTAACCTCATGTCACAGAATACTTTACATTTGTCATTAACTGATTCCGCATTGGGAAGCATGTTGAATAAATGTCTTCCATGTAACAGATACTGTCCATCAACAAAGTAAAGTGTGATCACAGCAATCTGCAGAGGGTGTTATACTGGTATGGGGCACCTAACTGCCACACTGATGTTCTGATTTTAGCAGCAGGTCTGTGAGCCAGAAGCTGGCTGGTTGTTACTTGGGAATCTGGGATAGAGCAGTGTCATGTCACTGAGGTAGCTGTCATCTTTAGGTAAGAGGCATGTCACAACTGTAAGAACAAGATCATGGGCAGCAGCGGATGGAAGTATTCATTCCCAGCTCTCCTAATGCATGTGTGTGGGGAGGAGGGGCAGAACTGGTGCATCACCAGCCATACAATCCTTCTTTCTTAAATGAGGAGGGAGGGGGGGGGGAATGCATCCATAATACTCACACAAAACCACTTACCCGTGCTTGTAATTTCATATCTATAGTGTATCATGACCAGCAGTTATTTAAACAGGGTGACAAGCTGCACAAACTTCAGGGTAGGCTAGGAGTCCTGGTGAAGTTATCATCTCTGGAGCTTGAAGGATGCTGACATACAAAAAACAGCTGAAGGAGATGATGCAAACTCATACAAACTTAAAGAAATGCTGCAGAGGAAGCAGAATTTGGGGATGCCTTGTTTTAATGGAAGACAGAAATCCAGATTAGAGTAAGTAAACAAATTTGTCTATCTAGGTAGACAAGACTCCCCTTCCAGAGGAATGCAGCAACAAAAAGTAGTTTTCAGGTGTACTATTTACTCTTTGAATGGATAAACTTCCCTGTTTCATATAATTAGTGAATTTACAGTGGTTTGGACCTTGTTGTAAACGTTTTTAGGAGGGGAGGGGCTGAGGCAGCCATTTAAGTTGGAAAATGTGGAGTGGTGGGGGTAGGGTCTTCCTTACTTGAATATTTCCAATTATCTTCCAATAAGGGGGTTGAATGGACCCTCCTGGTACCCTGGGATCCCCTGTCCATATCTTTTACAATGTTCAGTCTTTGTGCAGTTCGTGGTATAAAAATACATAACAGTACCTATTTTGTTCTTTTCATATAGTTTCAAAGTAGCCTAACAAAGGATAAAAAATAACAACAGTGTAAAACAGTAAAATTCAAAAGATTTGTAAATAGTTTTACTTCAGATGCTTCCTTAGAGCCATCCAATAATCAGTGAACTATCCAGTAGCATAGCTAGGATGGGGCAAATGGGGAAATTGCTCCAGGTGCAGTCTTGTCCAGAATGCGACTTGCTGATATAAAATAAAAAAAAATGTTTTTAGTCAAATATTTCATAGGTTCATAGGTTGGTACTAGGCTATAGGCCCTAGGGCCTATACAAGCCTAGCCATAACAATTCCATGGCTAGTTCTTCCCACAATATTTACTTCCCTAGATTCCTGTCTAGCAGGACAATGGATGTGATCCCCAGGGTGAATTTCCTATCTCCCATACAATTGTCAAGGTTCCTTTTGAAGCGAGTGAAAGAGGTGCTCTGCTTGACATGTATGGGCAGTCTATTCCAGAGTCTGGGGAGTCTCTGGGTCAGTAACCTATCCCCCCAGCATCTTTTGTTCATTGTGATGACAAGGTTTAGATCCCTGGAGTGTATGGCTCTGAGGGATTGGGATTTCTTTAAGTGTAGCAAGTCCAACAGCTCTGCGTTTGACATGGCCTTGTATGTTAAGCAGAGATCGCCTCTGAGTAGATGATATCCGAGTATAGAGTGTCTTTAGACAGTCAGCATAGAGCATCTGCTTTAGGCCTGTGATTCTTTTAGTGAGGTATTTTTGTGGCCTTTCCAGTTGTTGCAGATGTCTTGAGAGGTACATACCAAACGGGGCATTGTATTCTTTAATGGGTCTAATAAGGGATGAGTACAGAGGGACAATGACCTTCTTTTTTCTGGATGAAAAGCCCTTAGTGATGAGGTGTGCTACATAAAAGGATTTCCTGACTGTTGTAGCGATGTGGTTATGAAAGGTGAGACCACTGTCCACCTGTGTCCCTAAGCCTCTTATCACACTTTCGGTGTTTAGTGTACTACTACCTATGTGGTAATTCACAGGTACATGTTTTTTCCCAAAGGGGATAACTATACATTTCTTGGCATTGAGCTTGAGCCCATGGCTGTGGCACCAAGCATCTGTTTCTGTAAGGCCCTTTTGTAGAATATCCACATCATTTGGGGATTCAATAATGGCTCCCATTTTGCAGTTATCTGTGAACTTTGCTAGCCAGAGTCCCTTATTGTTGGCCTGTACTTCAGAGAAGTAGATGCCAAACAAGAGCAGTCCCAGGACTGAACCATGAGGTACTCCACTTGTCACTTGTCTGGATCTGGATTTGGAGTCGGCTACATTTACAGTGTAGGTTCTGTCAGTAAGCCAGTTGGCAACCCATCAAGTGACATAGGGAATAATGCCAAGCTTAGTAAGTTTATCTGTGATTCCAGAGTGGGGGGTGGTGTTGAAGGCCTTGGTGAGGTCCAGCTAGGGTGACCACCTTACTCTCATCCACAGCTCTGGAGACTGATTCTAAGAAGTTAATCAGGTTCAGAAGACAAGATCGGCCCTTCACAAACCCAACTGGATGGGGTCCAGTGTTTGAAGGTTGCCAATGTCTTTGTTTATAAGTTCCATGATAATACATTCCATGGCCTTGCAGATCAGGCTCGTCAGACTAATGGGGCAGTAGTTCCCAGGATCCATGATGGATCCCCTCTTGTGGAGTGAGATAACTGTAGCTGTGCACCACTCAGTGGGCATGAAGCTTGAGGTGAGGTTATGATTAAACATGACACTTAGGTAAGGTGCCAGTTCAATTTGGAGTTCATGTAGTACACAGCCCAGGATTTCGTCTGATCTCATGGATGCTTTATTCTTAGCTTTGGAGAGTGCAGTTTTTACCTGTGTGGCCGTTTTTATTGGAATTTGTCAATCTTTCAGTACTGAGATGGGCCCTTTAGGGGTGAGAGGGGGTGAAATTGGCACTAAATCGATCTGCCAGTATACTGGCAATATCCTTGGGATCAGCATATTTAATGCCATTCTGTTGTAGCTCAGAGCAGATCTGAGCATTGCCATTTAGATTCTTGACATGGCTATAGAATGCCTTGTGGTTGTCTTTGGAATCTTTGGCAATTTTATTTTTGTAACTAGCTTTGGAGGATTTTATGAGGGATCGCAGCTTCTTACTGAGGCTGGTAAGTGAGATTTTTGCATCCTGGGATTTTCCTCTTTTTTTGCAACAGTTTCTTCCTTTTGTTGTAAAGTTTGTTTATGGCAGGGGGGCACCAGATTGGCTTCAGTTTTTTGGAGGAGAGCATCTTGTTTCTATTTGGGATGGCACGATTCATGCACAAGTGGATGTGCTCGTACAGTACCTTAGTGTAGGATTCAGCAGTCAAACTTTCAGTTCCTGTCTGTATGGGTGTCATGAAGTTTGTCACTTCTGACTTGAGTAGCATGAAGTTGGCTTTGGAGAAGTTTTTATGGAGGTTTCCTTACTGTGGGAGTGGGGGAGGGATGTGGATGTCAAGTGTGTTTAGCTTATGTTCAGACCAGACCAACAAGGGGACGACCATAGGTGTGGAGCATTGATTTCCCATATTGGTAATGACCAGGTCTAGGATATTGGAGCCCCTGGGGGGACTATGGATTAGTTGATCAAGGGTATTGGAATTTATGAATTCCAAGAACCATTGGGCAAAGGTGTTGCCAACATACACGAGTAGTTTTCCCAGGGTAGTTGAAATCACCCAGTATTAGGGTGTTTGGTTGTATCTAAATATTTTCCAGTATGTTTAGAAAGTGTAGTGAGAATCTTGGGGCATGGTGGGGGATCTGTAGCAAGCTACAGTTTGGATTGCAGTCTTACCTAATGTTAGCTGCACCTGGAGAATTTCATATGCATTGTGTTGGGCAACTAGCCTGTTGGTGTGAATATCCTTGGTGAATATGGACACTCCTCCACCTTTAGTGTTTCGGTCCTGGTTTGGTGGCCGAAAAGTGTGGTAGCCTGTTATTGCAGGGGTGCTGTCTGGAGCCTTGAACCAGGTCTCAGTTACTGCACAGATATTGATGTTCTCCATTTTTAGGAGTGCCTCGAGAGAGTGCATTTTGAGGTTTAGACTTCTAGCATTGAGTAGCATTACCTTCAGATTTTGCATGATTGTACCTGTTACGGTGGTGCTTTTGTCTTTTGTACTTTGCCTAAAAAAGGCACTATAGGGGTTTCAAGAGCTTTAGCCAGTAACCTGAATCCCAGGGGTGACAGGTGCAGAACATCTCTGGCAAAGCATCGTGGTCCCTCGAACATGTCGTCTCAGGCAGACAGATACCAGATCCCCTTTGAATGACACCAGAAGCTTAGCCAATTGTTGACATCAATCATTTTGTCCTTATACTGTGGTATCATTCTGGGCGAAGGCAGGATGCTACTCAGGGCTAGAGTCATACCTGCCTGGGCCACATGATCTGAGAGCTCTTCCATGTCTCTTTTCATGTAGTCCAAGGAGGTACATATCAAGTCATTCACTCCAACATGGACAGTGACAGAGTCATATTTGTACTTGTTATGGAGTGACTTGAGTGCATGCTTTATGTGGCAGGTCCTGGCACCCGACAAGCAGCTGACTGTAATTTTCTCCTTGTTCAGCCTGGTGAGTGGGACATCACTGTGCCTGATTATAGAGTCACCTATCACTAAAATGTTGGATACGTTGTCTTGCCTTAGGGGCTGTTGTTGGGTGGCACACTGGTGTTGTGAGCTATGTGACACTTTGATTGTGATTGGTGTTTGTTTGAGTTTCAGCTTCGGAGGTCCTTGTTGCTTGGGCAGGTTACTGTTAAGGGCTTTCGCATATGAGGGTTTTATGTTGCTATGTGAGGGTGTTGGTGGTGTGGGTTTAGAAGGGCTATGTGTTGTTTGAGGTGTATTGCGGGTGTTAACCTTCTCCTCTTGACTGTTTAGCACAATCTTGGGTGAAGAGAGCTTTCCTTCCAGTTTGGCTATGTAAGTGCATCTCTCACAGGTTGTAGTGTTGGGTGGTAGGAGGAGAGGGTTGTCTGTGTACATGAGGCAATTACTGCATTGCCCCAGTATGCCCAGATTCACCAGATGGACAGGAGAAATCACCGGAAGCTGACCCTTGGACATGCCTGGTGGCATCTGATATGCTACTACCTGTCTTCCGCACTTGCTTATGTCATATTGCTTTGCCACCATCCCAAAAAGACCTGTGATGGACTGTGAAGGTGGAGTAGGCAGCGCCGTGTGCAAGAAAGTGTATTGGACTGTATCATTGACATCCATAGCAAGCTGAGAGATGTAGTGCTTACCCCAATTGAAATCACTCACTGTGGCCATATTTGGTGCGTGGGCTGAGCGACTAGGGAAGAAAAAATAAATCTCTGAAGTAAGTACTGTTAATTACTAATTCATTTTGGTGCTTGTGCATAGTTGGACAGATTACTGAAGGGGTCATTGGGGAAATGTTTCATTTTAATACATGTGTATATTTAGGCAGACTACTGAAAAGGTTGTTGGGGAAATGATTCATTTTGATGCTTGTGCATACTTGGACAGACTACAGAAGGGATCCTTCTTGAGGAAATTATTCATTTTGGTGTCACTGGAGTGTTAGTGCCTATTTGGACAGACTACTGAAGAGATCTTTGGGGTGACATGATTTGTTTTGATGTTATCTGAATGCTCAAAACTACTGAATGGATTGTTAGGGGAACTGTTTCACTACCCACAAAAGGGGAGTCTCTGGGACACCAGTCTGTCCTGCCAACAAGTTCTATTGATGTCACATGGTTTGGGAGGTTGGACTTATGGTTGAAGTATTTGCCTTACAAACACAAGGTGCAGAGTTTGAGCCTCACAAGGGATAATTGGCTAAGTTTAAATCATAAGGGTAGTTAGCCTAGTACTAATCTATGAACTATGAACACAGACCAGGTTGAGGTTGTGCATGCGGGTTTTAATATTTTGAATGTGAGTGTGCCTAGTAGGTGGATCTTGCTCTGAATGATTGTCAGTTTTATTAGTATATCACAGTGGTGTACTCAGTAGTTTACCTACAGAGTAGATCTACATACTTTGCTGTCAGCTATTTATAGTCTTTGAATATTGTAAACAGAGTTGAAGACTAGTAGTGGAAGACCATATTTGGCCAAGGCAAGTCATTCTTCTGAGGCAAGCATATGAGTGATTTTATAGTACAGATTTAGTTGAGAAAGAACTTCATTTACAATGTCATTAGTGTTTAGAGAAAGAAAAAGAGCTGGGTGTAGGGTGAAACCAAGATATTTATATTCTGTGACTTGTGGAATAATATTGTTAAGGTTTGTCATAAATATAAAAGTTAGGTAGAGTGGGAAGTTTGAGGTGTAAGGCAAAAATCATAAGATTTGTCTTTTTTGGATTTATTTGGAGCTTATTAGTTTCAGACCATTTCCCCCAGTTTAAGGAAATTATTTTGCAGTTATGATTTTAAGGTTAGTGGTCATTTATTGGACTGTAACAGAATAATGGCATCTGCATACCAAATGAGATTTAGTGATGGTAAATTTGTAATGCCATTAATTAAGAGTGAGAACAGTAAGGGGCCCAGTACTGAACCTTGTGGGACCCCTATATGGCAGGCTCTTAGGGTATAAATTGGTTGATTGGTGTGGACTTGGAAGGCTGAGTTTTCAAGGGAGCAATGAGACCATTTAATGGTATTGCTGCTGAAGTTGAGTTTTCTTAGTTTTTTTTAAGAAGAATCTCTCGATTTATTGTTTCAAAGACCCTTGTCATATCTATGAGAAGTCCAGCTGTAATGAGTCCCTCATTGATATCTCAGTAGATATTATCAGTTGTTGTGAGTAAGGCTGTTGAAGTACTGGATTTATTTCTGAAGCCATGTTGTTTATCTATAAGGAGACCATACTTATTTATATGTGTGAAGAGTTGTTTGCAAATATTTTTCTCAAATATTTTTGAGTGCACAAAGGTTTGATATAGAATGAAAGCTGTTAAGGGGTTTTGGGGAGGAGAGCGTGGAGAAAGGTATTATACAAGAATGTTTATAAAAACTGGAGGAACTATACATGATGTTAGGGTGACATTGGACATATATGTAAGTAGTTTGGTTATATTGTTGGCTGCTTTCTTAAGAAAAGTGGGATGGAGAATACTGAATGTTGGTGAGGAGAGTTTTAGATTTTTTAATAGTTGTTTTGTTTCCCTTGTAGTCACTTCTGTGAAGTTAAATGTATCATGATACTCAGCTAGGGGGGTGTAAATTAATATTTGGGTTAGTAGTGGAGGTGTCCAAGGTAAGAATGGAGTTAGTGATATCTGTGAGGGAAAAAATAAGAAATGATTTGTAAATCAGAGGCAATGGAGTTGGCACACAAAGTTGGAAAATGTGGGTTCAAGGAGGGAACTGCAAATTGCCTAGTTAGGTTATTATTTCCTTCCAGAATAATTTGGATTGGCTGTAGTAGCAGTTTGGTTTTGTCTGAAGTAAAGGCATTTTGCTATGTCTGTTGTTATTCTAGCATGTTTTCTTAATGTGAGATACTCTTGGTATATGGAGGCGGCTGTGATTGCTAATGATGCTTTCTTTTGTTTCAAGTTTAACCAAGCCTTGTTTCTTTGTTTCTTCAGCTTTTGATATTGCTTGTAAGCCATGGACACTTTTGACCCATTGGTCATCTTCTTGTGGTAGGAAATGATAAGGCTTAGATAGCAGATAAGGTATCATTGAAGAAGGACAACGAGCTGAAGAATGTTGAATGCTTTGCAAATGCATCCAGTCTGTAGAATTTGTCACATTTAATCTAACTAGTTTGCATTCAGGGAAGGGCTTCAAATAACTATTTGTGGAGGGGGCATGGTAGTTTTAAAGGACTGAGTGGAGACAACAGGGCAGTGATCACTAAGGCTGTTTGGTAAAGTGTGGATAGTAGAACAACAATGGGGATACTGGTGATTAGAAGGTCTAAGGCAGTGTGATTTCCTGATTAGTGACTGTGCCTAGTTGGGAATTTAATTAACTGCTAAAGATTTAATTTCTGGAGCATGTTATGCAGTTGTTTGCTTCTGTGTGTATAGCATTGAAATTAAGGTCTCTCATTATTGTGATATTTTTGAGGATTACTGTACAAAAGATATCCATTAGGGTATTTCCATGGTTGAGTCAGAGCTGGCAGGAGGGATATATGTATGTATGTATGTATGTATGTATATATATATATATATATATATATATATATATATATATATATGTATAGTAAATAGGGCATTTTTGCCAAAGCAAAGGCTGTCATGTATCCTGTTGTGTGCTTTATCATTGGTGTGGTTGTCATTGTTTGAATTTAAGATATTTAGAAAGATGCTGCTTTTAACCAAGAACATAACTCCCCATCAGGCCTTTGCACTGGTCTGTTGTCCTAAATAATTTTGTAGTTATCTTTGATGAAAGAGGGAAAAATAGTTACCTTTAAGCCATGTTTCTGTTATACCTGTTGTCTGTGGGATTTTGATGTTTAGGAGCCCCTGTAAAGTGGGCCATTTATTGTTAACAGCACAAGTATTGCTGCAGAGTATTTCATGTCATTATTGTTTGTCCTGCTAGAGCAACCTGTAGTGATGTCTGGTATGGCATCAGCTTTTTGTAATGGAATAGGGTGAGTTGTTACAGGAGATGGGATAGATTGAGTGAGTAGTCCTGGGCTGGACTGGATATCTCCTGATCTGATTAGTCTTTGTATTAATAAGTAAAGTTTGTTAACAGGGCATTTCATTATGACTCTGGGGAGGTTAGAGTGGTAAATTGCATACATTTGCAAAAGTAACTGATTCCTAGACATGTAGGTTAAATTTGTTCTGTATTAATGGAGTTGGAAGGCTATGCACATGGTTGTTTTATATTCTGATTTAAAGTTAAGAGCTGTGTTTTGGGTGTAAGGGTGGTGGGAGGTTGTCAGTACTCTGAAGGAGAACAGCTAGCAGTTTAGAATAGATAGTAATAGATGGAAGAGTTTTCATTGATGGCATCTTTAAATGGTGTGTAGGGATGTATAAGCATTAGTTAGGTAATGAGGTTAGACAGAGACATTAAAGATGGTAAAAGAAAGATATTAGTTGTGCAGTTGTTTGAAGAATTTGAAGTTTGAATATTTGCAATTAAAGGTATTGGTTGGAAAATATTTAGACTGAGTAGGTAAGAGACTTATAGACCAGAAGAGAGTGTTGCATTACCATGTATTATAGAAAGAGGTGAGTTCTGTAAGAGAATTTAAGGTTTATTAGTGTGTATATTGGAAAACAGAGGTGAGGTAATAAAGAATGCTGATATAGATAATGTATGTTATTTGGAGTGTGTCTAATTAATTAGTAGGACATTGATTATGTTGGTTGATGCTATTTGTTAATCAAGTAACTGCTTCTGTGTTATGATGTCGGTAAGAGGTGTGGCTTTAGTAAGTATAAAGTTAATGATGTGGAGGAGTAGGGAATGGGGTAGGTTAGGGAGTGAGCCCTAGCACAACACACAGTCACTTAACATGATATTACTATTTTTAGTTTAATAAGCAAAAACTGTTTTTAAAATCATCTAAAAAAATAGTCTTTAGTCCTTACACACTGCAGTGGTGGGGTTAATGCAATCAAGGGTAATTTTCTGTCTTAAGTATAGGTGGATAGGTGGATTTGTCAAGGATCTGAAAGGGAAGCAAAGTCAGGTCACACACCTTACAGTTTCTTTTCAGTTTCCCTTGCCTCAAACACATCGTAGGGTTCTTAGTTTCTCTATAAAGATAAAAATTATATCACTACTACAGTGATCTCACACTTGATTCACCCTTGAAAAAGTAATTTATAGAATTTAATTACAATTCACATTGTTGCTTCAATGGAAGTGCCATTCTGGTGAAAGAAACATTAAATATACATTTTTAAATTGAGTCAGCTCCCTTACCACCACTTATAGTACTATGTGGAGGCAGTTGCCTAGAGTGAGCAGCTCTCTTTATTTTATAAAATAGTTGCCAGAGACTTTGTTATAAGGGCTACTAATGTGCTCAAAAAAGGGCAAAATATGTCATGTTTTCAGCAATTTAAGGCTGTCTTCTTGGTCTAAGTGCATTGATGAAGAGTTGTGGGTAACTATGCATTAAAAACCTTATATGCTGGAACATTTATGTGTCCTTAAGAGGTAATTTGCACATGTCCTTTGGTGAGTTTGTCAAATGAGATTTGTAATTTGTTTTCTCAGCAATAACCTCTATTTTGCCAGGGTCTTTCTGGTTTGGTTTTGTATGCATTTGCTATGGACCATTTTGCTTTTTACACTTGTGAGTGGAAAAATGTTTCCTGTGATAAAAAAAATGTTACACAGGGGAACAAACCCAATTACTTCTAGGAATCAACTGTTCAGTACCCAAACAGATGATGACAGATTCACCACTGTTGTTTCTCAGACGATATACATGTTTTTGTGTGTAGGTAGGACAAAGACTTCCTGCTGATATGGAAAATTCTGCAAAGGAAAAAATCCTAAGAGAGCTGAGAATTGACTATACTTTGTCAGACTGTAACACACTTGTTTTTCTGTTTCCCAGTAATAAAAGTAATTATGCTTGTGAACAGGATGAAATATCAGATTATAAAAAGGAATTATATGATGTGATCTACTAAATTAAATGAAAATTAAGGATGCCATGGTATGAAACTGGAAACAAAAACAGGTACAAAAATCAGTATTGAACTGTTTTGTGTTTTAGGAGATATGTGGAAAAGGATCAAGGACACTATTAACATTACTGAATTAAAGGCTACCACTTGAAGGCTTTTAACTTCTTGATACTCTTAATGTTGAGCTTATCTTTAATATGGGGAGGGGGATGAGATGAGTTAAGCTGTTAGTTTAACTTTCCAGGTTTCAAGACATTATTGCAGTCACCTCTGTTGTTGCCCATCCTGATGCAGTCAGTCATTCAAAAAAAGTATATTTTGCAGTTAGAAATTTCAATGTATGCCAATGCATGCTGTGCCTGCAGAGCAATCCTCTCAACTGTCCAGATTTTCACAGACTGTCTCGGTATTTGCCTAGAAATCTCTACTTGCTCTTCATAATATTTATGGTTTTCTGACAAATCACTGAGATGATCTGAGGAATGAAATCACTAAATAATGACATTCATTTGAGTTTCAGATGCTATATGCTTTAGAAAATGTGTTTTAGCACAAACCCTTTTATTCTAGCTACTTTCTAAGTTTTTAAGAGCAATATTTAAAATCTGTCCCTATATTTGGGCCTTTGTCCCCCATTGTGTCAGACTTTGTCCAGATTTCTTGGGCTAAGAGATTGAGAGGTAAGTTGCAAAGCACATTAACTTTACTATTGCTGCAAATAGCATAACAATGTTCAAAGATCTGCACTAACTTCTGTGAGGCTTCCCCTGCATAGAAGCGGTGACAGCTGGAACATTTTTTACGACTTAAAACAGTAGCACTGTAATTACAGGTGAAATGCATGACAGTGCCCGAGGTCCTGTCTGGAAGTGACAAATGTAAAAATGGTACAGAGTAAATAAATTAACAATAAAGGCAAAACTGCAAGAGTGTGTAACTGAAGGTTTACTGGTATTTAGCAGCCTTTTGAGAGTAGAGCTTTTTCCAGTAAACCTTTAAGGTTGATACCCTTCTTTTTTAACAGAAACTGAGGCTTCTCCTGCAGTAACAGCTAAATCAGAGTGAGCCTTAAACATTTCCAGTTGTCCCATGCAATATGTTTAATGGCTGATCCATCGATTGTAAACATAAAAGAAACAAACATTGCTAAAATCATTTTTTTGCTCACTGCCATGCTGCAGAGATGCAAGACAAATTGAGAGAAAATTTTGAATAACAGTCAGCTAACATGTCTTTTACTCCCCAGTAACATAGAATCATACTCTCTTTCAAATATATAAATCAACTTTTGAACTTCATTGCCTTAAACTTTGTTGGATAATGCATGTCTGGGCAAGCTGACAACTTGAATTTTTAATAACATTCACCTTAATGTGGGGTGGGTGGTTCCTAGATTTGTGCAAGTAATTGTAAATGAAAGTGGTCTTTCTGTATATAATTAGGAAAAAATTCAAAGTCTAGCATTGTATAACACATCAACATTTAAAAATTAATACTGCGTTGAATACATTTGCGGGAAAGATTAAAAAAAGCAGTGGCATTACTTAAAGTAGCCAACAAAACTAGCTGTTGATGTCAAAGAATGATCATCTGTCTATCTGCTGTAAAAAAAAAAAGAAAGAAAGAAATCTTAAGAAAACTAATGTATAAGGCAATTACCATTGGTACTGTAGTACTGTATTCCAATATCCCTCTGTAAGAGAGTCTGGACATGGTTAGGGTTTTTTTGGCTGATGATAGGACTTAGAGCCTCAATGTTATGTATCTGCTGTATGTATCTGCTATTTTGGGTTAATAGAACTTATTCTCAGGAACAAAATGTTCCTGCTTCATTTATCTAATCATTCATCAGACCTCTCATTGAGTACAGTGCCCCCTTTGGTATGTACCTAACCAGGCATATCTAACAAATGGAATGTCTGCAGAGGTTTCTCACTAAAAGAATACAGGGCTTAAGTAAAATGTCCTTTGCAGACTGCCTCAAGACTCTATCCTTATATTCTGTCTCCTACAGGCTTTTGAGGGGAGAGCTATGCCTGACATACAAGGGCATTGTCAGACCCCACTCTGATGGACCTCCTGCATATCCGGAAAACAAACAGCACCAGAATTATCAATTCTAAAGACTTAAACCTTGCCTGTGATATAAATAGGACTTGCTAGAGAGACAGGTATTTATCCCAGAGGTTACCCTGTCTCTGGAACAGACTCCCGATCCATGTGATGCAGAGTTTCTCCCTAACCCAATTTAAGTGCAACCTGGACAATTGGATGGGGAACAGAAAATTCATCCCTGGTTTGGCACCTGTGTCTCTAATGGACACAGGCAACCTGTAAATGGGTCATCTCCCAGGCCCTGGCTTGTAAATGTTTCATCTCCCAAGCCCCTGCTTACACTTATCAAGGGTATCAGAACTTGTCAGAGATTTGGGATGTATGGCTAGGCTTAAAAAGGCCCTTGTGATCGTTGTCCTAGTAAACACCTATGAACCTGTCTTACTTCAGTCAAAGAACATAGCAAATTTTCATTCAATTTGGCAGAGAGCTCAGATAAAACAGAAATCCTAATATGACAGGTAAGAGTACTGTCTACACTTCAGCCAGGAAAAATTGTCATGATTGAAAACCGCATGAGAAACATTCAGAGTTGGAATCAAACACACTGATATTCTTGAGAATCACACATGCTTACAATTACAGAAAGTCATGTAGTGGGGCATAATAGGAGATATCTGTTAAGACAGGACTGTCCTCAGCACTCGGATGTGTATTGCCACTGAAATTACCTGACAGAGATGGGTTGCTTCAAAACTTAACACAAGTGCCTGTCAGAGAGACTGTTCCTGACTTACTTAACACTTCAGAATGTGATATTGGCCCATTCAGTGACTTTCATTTATTCCTTTGTTACACATGTACCAGATTATGACTCTGAAATCACGTACATATCATTAATGGATAATATGATTCCTCAAGAACAAAAGTGTCTATAAAATTTCCATATTTGAAAAACCTGTTAAGATACCAAGAAGGTGGAAAGAAAATGCTACCTGTTTTGATGGTAAAAACATCTATTAACACCTGGTATACCAAACTATGTGTCATTTAAATATGAAATCATATTACTTAAGCACCATGTTCAATAATAGCCTCGCATCAGGCTTTGTACCCACTGAATGGCGCACAGCAACAGTTATCCCACTCCACAAATGAGGAGCCACCACTGATCCCGGGAACTATCGACCTGGTCTGCAAGGCCATGGAACGTATCATCATGGAACTCATAAACAAAGACATTGGTAACCTCCAAACTCTGGATCCCACCCAGTTCAGGTTTGTGAAAGGCAGATCATGCCTCCTGAACCTGATTGACTTCTTTGAGGCAGTCAACAAAGCCGTGGATGAGGGTAAGGTGGTTCACACAGACTATCTTGACCTTGCCAAGGCTTTTGACACCATCCCCCATTCTGGAATTATAGCTAAACTCTCTAAACTAGGTATAAATCCCTATGTCACAAGATGGGTTGCCAACTGGCTCACTGACAGAACCCACACTGTAAAAGTTGCAGACTCCAAATCTGACCTCAAGGCAGTGACAAATGGAGTGCCACAGGGTTCCGTCCTGGGACCTCTCCTGTTTGGTATCTACTTCTCTGAAGTACAGGCTAACACAGAAGGCCTCTTGCTGTTGAAGTTCACAGATGACTGCAAACTAGGAGCCATAGTCAAGTCCCCAAATGATGTGGGCATCCTGCAGAAGGACCTCACTGAGACAGATGCCTGGTGTCAGAGCCATGGCCTCAAGCCCAATGCCAAAAAGTGCATTGTCATCCCCTTTGGTAAAAACTCTGTACCCATGAACTACCACATAGGCATCAATCTACTTAACACTGAATGTGTGATAAGAGACCTTGGGACCCAGGTGGACAGTAGTCTCTCCTTTGATAGTCACATCGCCACAGTAGTCAGGAAGTCCTTCTACATGGCACACCTCATCATAAAAGGGTTCTCATCCAGGGAAAAAGAGGTCATTGTTTCCCTCTACTCGGCACGCATTAGACCCATTATAGAGTACAACGCCCCTTTTGGAATGTACCGCACAAGACATCTGCAGCAGCTGGAAAGGCCACAGAAGTACCTCACAAAGAGGATTACTGGCCTCAAACAAATGCCCTACACTGACTGCCTCAAAAAACTCCAGCTTTACTCCGTAGCATATTGCCTACTCCATGGTGATCTCTACCTAACATATAAAGCTATGTCAAACCCAGAGCTGTTGGACATGCTACACCTAAAGAAATCCCAATCCCTCCAAGCTACACACTCTAGGGACCTAAACCTTGTCACCACAATAAACAGGACACACTGGAGGGATAGATTCCTGTCCCAGAGACTTCCTATACTCTGGAACAAGCTACCTATCTGTGTCAAGCAAAGTTCTTCATTAGCACCCTTCAAGAAAAATCTTGATGAGTGGATGGGAAATAGCAAATACACCACGGGGATCACTTCTGTGTCTCTGCTGGACAGTGGTACAGGAAAATAACTTTCTTGGGTGGCATAAGCTATGGCACCTTGCTGGCTAGGCTTACGTAGGCCCTTGGGCCGATATCCTAGTACCTACATATGAACCTATATCATATAACCTGTGCCTGAGGGCCTGGGGTTGGGAGGGTGGTCTAATGGTTAAGGTGTTTGCCTTACAAACACAAGGTGCAGGGTTTGAGTCTCACAAGGGATAATTGGCTAGGCTTACAATGGCACGCAAGGGCAGTTAGCTTAGTACTGAACTATGAACTATGATAGAGTAAACTGTGAATATTGATTTTACTTGTCTACCCTAGTACAGTATAGAATGGTATAGTTGTTACCACTTTTCTGTATTATATATAAAATTTTAGCTAAAAAGAAGTGTTATACTGCTTTAAGGTTCAGTTACCCATACATCTAACCTGTCAGCAGAGTGTCACATGGTTTTCCTGCATGTTCAGTTGCTGCCTTGCAGCTTGCTAGTAAATGGAATGGCTGCATCCAGCACTGGTTCCTGTGTGTCTGCATGTTGCCATCTAGTCTGACATCTGGTGTAGCAGTGAAGGAACCCAAACATTGCAATTATTGAAGAAGCCCTTTACTCAGGTGTTGATATCAGTCTGGAAACACTGAGTGGGAAATAGAAATGAAAGTCACTGAAAACGGGAAAGTTCATTGCATTCAATACTAAGTTTATTTACGCACTAGAGTGAAGAGGGTTCCATCGATAATTGTTTGCCATTACCCCTAAAGCCATGTATTTCTGTTTTCTGTTACTGCCAAGCAGGCTAGCATCTCATTTAAGATACAGGAATGAAAGTGAAAGGGCCAACGCAGAAACGCTAACTTTGAGTGCAACTTGGAGACCATGTTGCAGTTTCCAAGGTATATGTGAGCCACAAAGATTAGTGTATAGGGGTGTTAAGTTAGCATGACATTCTCATCCATTTACCTCTGTGTTTTGAGACAGAAGAATGTGTTATTTTGTAGCAGTTGTTGAGACACTGGAACTTTTTTTTTAATCATAGCAACTTCCTGCTAGAAAGATTGGCAAGAATTCAGCTAGCCCTCACAATAGTGGATGTAACAGATTCTTAAATAACTAGTTGTGAGCACTTTGGTGCTCCAATTAGTTGTAGTACCTCTGGACCTAGATACAGTGCCGTAGAATTCTGTTTTTATGTTAGAGTGTTTTTATTTGGTAACACATAGTAACAGAATCAGCCACCAAATGATGAAAACATTATGTGCTTCTGCTACATGTTCCCACAGTCTGCAGGCAGAAGTGAAAATCAAACCCAGGTCTGCAAGCTGTAATTTGCTAACAGTTAGCCATAGATACAAAATATATTGATAAGTACTCAAAATCTACAGATACAGTAGCTCTGTTTACCATTTTATATGGCCTGTAACTTGTTTGCAGGATTATATTGAAGATTAAACATGATCCTATTCATTGTCTTAAGGTTGTCTTGTGTTATTTTCTGGCTGTATTCTTTGATATATATATATATATATATATATATATATATATATATATATATATATATATATATATGATGTGTGTGTGTGTGTGTGTGTGTGTATATATATATATATATATATAGATATAGGTATAGCTACATAGATATATACATACACATATACATATAGATGTTTACTGTTGTAAATAACAATAACATTTTCTGGAAGCATTGCCAACCCTGAGGAAAACTCACATATGTCTTGTTTTGTCAGGCCCTGTCAGAGTACCACAGAATGTGGTCAGGAACATAGCTTAGCAAATTCCGTGGTTAACAGTAATAGCTACCTTTAGTTGCACATTGGTGATGGTGAATGTCTTTTTATCCGCTCACTCTCTTATCTTGTGTTGCTTTGTGTGCACACATGAGCCATTTCCAAAGTGCGATGCTGCAGAGAAGATGTGGGCAGAGGTTGTATGTTATGATGCAGGCTGTGGTTTCCAGAAAGAAGTGGTGGCCACAATCCTGTGCTTTAAATGTGAACCCTACCATTTAGTAAGCACTAACATAGTTGGTCTTGTTTTTTTTTTTTTTCTTGACATTGTTTGCCTTGTGAATATGAGTTTCTAGAGAGCATAAAGACATGTAATATTAAGTGTTCCAAGTGCTGTTTTGATGTACATTTGTTAAACATAATAAAAAATACTTGTTTGAATGTAATGCTTTTATTTTGGTACAACTGTTACTTGGATAAGCCAACTAAGGCATGTATTTATTATTTGTAAATGAAGCCTGGAAGAATCAAGCCCAGAAACACAATATGAGGCTTGATAGCAGTTAACAGTTCATAGCCTTAATCCTTTGTGCTAAACTGCCACTTGAATATAGCCATTGCCCTACACACTGACTACACACTGAGACAGACTATGATTCAAAAATGGGCAAAGAGAAGTAGTTTTATAAGTCTGTTTCACAAAATTTCAGGATAAAAGATTAATATTCAGGCTAGCTAGCCTTAAACTGGGTCTCAGTATAGTCACCTGGCTGACAGCAGAACTCAAATGGCAGCAGTAATTAAAATTCATGTGAAGGAAAGCAGCTTAAAAGTAGCTGTTGTATCATTTTAGTAATGTGACCTATTTTCTTCAATCTTTACATAAATGAGGTTATAATGGGCTTGGAATGATGGGTATATGTATTTTCCTGTGGCACAAAGAAAGAAGGGAGATTACAAAAGACTGAAAAAAAGTGTGGTACTGCATGAATATTTTTCTTCAGACTTCACAAAAGTAAGCCAGTGGAGAGTGCCATGTTGGGAGGGAGGCATGGCAGTATGGGAAGAACATTGGGTAGATACCAGGGCATAAAGAGTGAAGGTGAAGATCTAGGCCTCACTTGAGACAAGAAGAGAAAATGATGGGGCTATTGGTACACAAGCTTGTGTCAGGGAGGTATGAGTGAGGTCATCTTGAACAGTTAGTTCAGAGGAGGAGGACAGAAGAGGCAGAGACACCAAGAGAAAGAGGAGAGTCACCATATTCTGGGACTGGTTATTCTGTAAATGTCCAGACGTTCTTCTTCACAGAATGGTTGCAGATCTGTACAATGGAGTACCTGAATTGTGATGGAAACCAAATGCACAGAGGCATTCAATAGAGCATAGGATGGTTAGAAAAAGAGTCAGGTAAGTATGGAAGGTAAGTATGGAGGTGAGGCAGAATGTTAAGGCACTTGAAAAAGCAGACTACATAAGCTTCCTAATTTCCTCCCAAATTACAAAGACATGCATCTGGAGCATTTCTCCCTGGGCCTCCAGTGAAAATTGGCTTTGTTCCAAGTCGGACTTTCCTGGTTAACAAATGTTAAATAAATAAAATAGGTCAGGTCTGAGGAATAATCTGTTTGATTTGGTACAAAGAAGTAAAAAACTAATGCATACCTGAGAGAAACAGTTCAATGGAAAATGCATTTATACTGTTATTATTTATGTTAATAAGTTGTGTAAATGTACAGTTATGTCAGACATGGGAGGTTTATACATCTCATACAGAACATTTGTAAGTTCTATCAATTGGTAATTTCAACGCATTTTTTTAATTGACAAGAGTCAGAAAGGAGAAAGGGCATTGATTATATTTTAAAGAAATAAGAGCCCACTGAAGCCATCTAGCAGGTAGGGCTGGAAGTAATACTTGTTCTGCGGCTGTTCAGTGTGTAATTTACTGGGTGTGAGATGTATGGTACAGGTAACAGTGCACTTCATTAGAATGACATTAATCGGCACTGTTTCACTACAGGGGAGTTGGCAAAATGCTTTTGCTTTCATAAGAAAGCCATGTTGTCCTTTATGCACACAAGTCTTCTTATCTTCTCTTAAAAGTTTGAGACCTGATATTGCAAGTCCAACACTTTGAAAATTAAACTGAAATTCCTGCCCAATGACAAATTCCAAATCTCACTTTTTTTTCTTTTAAGTGTTCTTGCAGGCTTGAGCCCCTGCACCCTCTGCCACTAGGGCTGTGAACCCCAATCTCTACTGCTACGAACATATACTAACTCTTTGTTTGCTGTAACTTGGAGTAGGGAAAATACTTCAAGATACCACAATCTTGGAATTAGTGCATTTTCCCCTAAATGACACTTAAATATTCACAGTTCCATGGATAGCAGTTATGGTCATAGATGTTCAACATGCACCTACTGAATTGAATTTTAAAAGTAGTTTTCTGTCAAGAATGTATTTTGTTGGGTTAGTTTTATCAAAGAAAGACTTGATGTATCTCATTTTGATGAAATAACCTGTGTTTATGCAGAGCATGATGCAGGTAGCTGTAGTGGGAGATCTGTCAAAAGGTACAGGATTTATGCCTGTACCAGCGGCACAGAGGGATGAAGGCCTGAATACAGACCTGGTGGCTCAGTTTGACTATTGACTCAGGAGCTTGATGGCAGAGGAAAGGAGGATGGAGGACACAAGTGCCCATCCTGGAGGAAGATATAGCAAGTTTTCCACCTGGCTTGTGCTGCTGCTTTATGACAGGGCCTTAGCTGGAGAGTGGAGGCTTGTCATGATGTGGTCAGCTTGTTCTGGGAAGATGTGCATGTCACCTTCAAAACAAGTCATGGTGTCTCCTTTTGGTATATGTGGGGGAGCACATTTGCATGGACAGAGGGTGTAAGTGACCTTACTGGTTACGCAGTTACTCACATCACCACCAGAAGTTAGATGTGGCCAAAAAAAAAGGAAAGTGCTCACAAAACCAGGATAGTGGAGAGACCATAAAGGACCCTTGTAGCTGCCTGATTGACCTCCCCCAAGACAGTGTAGTTTCCGATCCAAGGGAGACTTAATGGTCATTAGGTCCAGAGGAAAAAACAATACAGAAAAGAAAAGGTACAGGATTTCAAATAGCATACTCTCTAGTATGTGTTAAATGCACTGTAATGAATGTAGACCCTTACATCAGTGGTGAACTCAGAGTTAGAATAATAAAGCATGATCTTTGGAAACGCTATTCTCTCCACCCTTTCCTTACAGTGTGGTGTTCCCATTGGAAGCATTACATTTTACCCAATTGTTGCTAACTCAGGCAGAGTGATAAGATTTCCATTCACTCTTGGAGAAATATGGGTTTGAGAAAGAGTCTAGATGACAGGTGTTGCCAGACTGGGAGAGGCATAAAGATAAAGAGGACTGTTCTCTTTTCTCTTGGGGTGAATTTCAGGACAATTTCTGGCTTATAACTAACATATTGGGGGCTGTGGATGGATATACATGCAGGATTTCATGAAAGTGAAAACCACAGCTTGTACAGGTACTAATGGCGGAGATGAGTATGGTGGTGTCCCTGGTCTGCTGTGGCACCATTGTGCTTACAACAGGGGTATGTTTAAGAAGGAGAATGTCCCCCTCATTAGCGTGATAAGACTCATGGGATTTTATCACAGAATGGACCAAACCTGTATTGGTAGGGGTACATTGATAAGGACAGACCTTCAGAAAACATCGGATCATGGACATGGAGGGAGGACATCAGGTGTAGGAGGTACTGTAGGAAGGAAGAACTTTTGAAAATTGTAACAAAACATTTTTAGACATTTGTATTGTTGACAGACGAGACTACTTTGACTGTGTGTATTTGTCATTTAGTTAAAAAATGTTGCTTGATAAAATGTCCCATACTTCTCACTCTGAGTCTATAAAAACCTTGGACGTTTCAGAATATGTCATTTGTACCGAAGGGAACACATGAGCAACTCCTTGGAGCTCACAGACAGGCTTGAACAATGTTGGTCTATTTTTTTATTTGTAATATCTGAACACTTAGGGAAGATACAGAGATAATGCAAGTCCACCTTTATTGGAATTCTTTTTCTGTGCTGCAAATAGAAAAATGATTTTTAGTGTGCTTTGTAACAAATACAGCATTAAAAAGTGTCCACATTTGAAATAAAATGTTTTATTTTTATGAGAAAATGTCTTTATCAAAATATTTCTCCATATAAAGAATGTTTTCAGTGAGCAGAATCGAATGTTTCAGATTCCTTTCTATAGTACTATATGGGCCCTGTGTTAAATTCAGTAATTACTTGTTAACACTGAAACAAATCCTAAAGTAAGAATCTGCTCCTGATATTTTTTTTCTCTTTCTGTCCTGGGATTACAGCTGTGATTTTGAAAAATCAAGTTTCTCAACTTAAAGACAGCGGTGCAGTAAGTACAAATGCAGAAGAACAGATGGGCCTTCTCTTATCTGGGCTAGGTAGTGTAATTAATAATACCAGTTATACCATGACCCCCCATTAATATTCCAAAACGTGCACGCTGATTGGCCAGCGTGTACGTTGTAAATCGACTTATACTAATGGAAAAAGGTCCGGTCGCCCGGACTTTTTCCATTAGTATAAGTCTCTTTTAAAACACTGTCTTGCTATATTAAAAGAGTTTAACATAGCGACGCAGGTTTAAAAAAAGCAACGGAGATCTCCGTTGCTTTTTTAAAAGCTGTCTCACTATGTTATACTCCTTTAACATAGCGACACAGTGTGTAAAAAGCAACAGAGATCTTGCTTTCTCCGTTGCTTTTTTTTAAAACCTGTCTCGCTATGTTAAACCCATTTAACATAGCGAAACAGTAAAAAGCAACAGAGATCTTGCTTTCTCCTTTGCTTTTGGCCACAGCTCTGATGTACTGTGTAGGCATGCGCAGTACATCAGAACTGCCGCTGATACCAGACAGCTGCGGAATGGCAGCAAAGAGGCATTATACAATGCCATTATTTAAGAAAAGTAATTATTTATTTTCTTAAATAATGTCATAGTATAATAGCAATAACCCACTTCTGGGTGTGGGTAATGCGGGATTTACCCACGGTTGTCTTTGTTCGGTCCCTCGGGCTTCGCCCTCGGGACCAAACCACGCCAACCGTGGGTAAATCCCGCATTACCCACACCCAGGCGTGGGTTATTGCTATAATGTAAAAGGTACACTTTACAACCATCACAAGAATGCAGGCCAAACAAACCGGGGCATGAAAGTAAGGCTGTGCTCATGGCTTTAACAGGGAAAGAAGAGCTATGAATTTGCTTGCTAAAATTAAAGTGGATGATTGGGAAAACTGCCTCCACAGACAGGACATTTGCATCACTGTTGTGCCACAATTGATCTCTGATGGAGGATTGCGAGGTTTACTAAATATGATAATTAAGCAGAAGCTGTAATAGAGTAAATTGACCTCCTATGTAAGAAAAGTCCAAGAGGCATTTCCCCAATCATTTCCTCATTAGAAGGTATCTACGTGTTATAATGAAACCGCGAATCTTGAGAATAGCCAAAAAAAAGTATAGTGGCTTAGCAAACTACTTTGTTTAAATTTGCTGAGAACATCTCACTGGAGCTACAATAAAAGAGGCAGCAGTTTAATAATTTTAAAGAAGAACTTCATAGAAAAGGGCAGCCTCTCCATCCGTACTACTAGTGAGATGAGGTACTGAGACATTCAGACGTGCACACATGGCTGATGTGGTAGAATTCACAGTGAGTAATCTGAAGCAAACCTGATTTTCCAGCTAGGCCATGTGGAAGGCAGAGTCTTACATATTAGGCTATGGATTCATCTGAAAACAGGCATGGAACCAGGGATGTTAGTCTGTGTCAGAACATGGAAGTCCCAGTATGGAATGTCTGGACTTGATGAAAGGGTTGGTAGAACTTAAAAAGAAGGAAGAAGAAGCAGAGGATTCTACTTAGAAAGGGTCATAAATAGTGACACCATTAAAAAGCATTGTGGTCTTGTCAGAAGTTTGTCGGAAAAGTCACAGTGCACCTACATTTGAAGAAAGCACCCATTGTGTGGGGACCGAGTAAACTGAAAAATCCAGCAACTTTTTTTTCCTTTTTTGACAATAAAGGTGACATAAATGAGCAGTGGTAAATGACAGAAAGCTTGAAGGGACTAGATAGATCCTCTGATGGGAACCAGATACAAAACAAAGTGTAAAATGGTCACCCAGACAAGCCATTAAGTAACAAGTGCAACAAAGACCTTGCAAAACTGGAGTGTTCATGTAATACCTTGAACCTGTTGTAGTGGAGGCCCATGGGATATATTCAGATGACCACTTAAGGACATACCAGTGTTTTGGCTACTCCATGTGAAGATGTGGGATATTAATCCAGGCAACATGGAGAGCAGATGGACTGTTGGGATACTGTGGATGCTTGATGATCATTGCTACTATGGAATATAGGGAGCTTCAGTAAGGATAAAGCTTTCAATGTCATGCCTTTTTTAGGAGAAAGAGCATTCTTGAAAGGCCATTTTAAATCACCTGTAAAACAAGGTTGGAGTGTAGTAAAGTTAGTTTATTATTCATAAAAATGATGATCCTGAGGAGGAACAGGTTCTAATATTTAGAACTTAAGTTGAAATAAATAAATAAACACTTGTGGGAGGAATTTTTCTTCCCTGTTCTAGCTAAATTATCTCAGCCTAAATGAAAGTTGGAAAAAGCAGCAACATGTAGCATAACTGAAGTACTTTGAAGCTTAAGTCATATGTGTTTCAAAAGGTTAATATTTCTCGAGAGAAGCAATGAAGTGGAAGGCTTCTTAGCTGCTTGTAAAGATTTAGTAATGTCATTTGAGAGCTGGGAGCTCCATGAGTAGACAGGAAGTCTTTTAACCATGCATTAAGGTAAAGGAACTTCAGAATGGGGGGGATGTGTTTGACTTGTCTATTGAAGTAGATGCTGGTGAAATGGAAAATATATGGAAACTAATATGGATAGTATATGCAAGCCAAGGTGTAGCTGCAGTGCTAAAGTTAATCACGTTCATTTTGCCTAACTATTTTCTTTTCTTGTTGCTTCATTGGAGGTAGTGCACACTTCATGTGACCATCTTCTGCTTGTCTTCACATTCTGTGATTCTGGAATGCTCCCTGATATCACTTGATGTTAAGCAAAGGGCTTGTTGAATCAACGGTCACCACCAGTATTAGCCCTCCCTGCTGGTCTGAGGCTGTTGGTGGTGGAGTCAGTTCTGCTTGAAGTTGGCATTATCATGTATGCCGACTGTGCATAAGGACTTTTTCTGTTAGACTCTACCTCCAACTTGCTGATGTTAAATATGTTGGCTGTGTGGCCATGGGGCCTGGTCTTTTATGATGCATCTGTTCTGGGATCTAGAGCAGCCATGTCTCCCTGTTCAGTCTATACACCTGGCCTGGCAATCATTCTGAGTCCCAGCCTTCACTTGATGAACAATCTGTCTTCAGTCAACCTGAACCCTCTCCCCCAGGATAGGTAGGCCTAGCCACCTTGTCTACTTTGTCAGGCACCAAGTTCACCTGGGTTAAAGTGAAAGCTTCTTCCATCTGTACCACCAGAACAAGCCATAGTCACATGGCTTTCATTTTCCTTTAAGGGAATTATCTGCATTACATGAGACAGCCAAAAGGCATTGAAGAAAGTCTGTGCTCTCTAGGTGAATTTCCTGGCATCCATGCCTTGAACACATTAGGATTGGAAACACATTTTCCTTAATCTTCTGTGATGGCCTGATAATATGAAAACTAATGATGTCCTGACTGAAATCACTGTTGCAGTATTCCTGACATATGGGTTGTCAGTGCTGACATCCGACTGAGGTACCAAAGCTTTACCTTTCCTAGGTCATACCTCCCATGCGTGACCTCAGCTGATACCCATAGGCTTATGAAGACGAACATACGAGTGCATATCCTCAAACTATCTCACTGCCAGCCTGAATGCAAGTTGTGCATCCATCGGACTGCTTTTTGTTTAGTCATTGGTACCTTTGTTCTATTCAACTACCCAGATAAATGTCCCATTGGGGAACCTTCCTTTCCGCTTTTGAATTTTTGTTAAATTTGTAGATGTCAGCTAGGAGGGGGTAAGTGTGAGTGTGTTAGGCAGATTCCTTACAACCACTTGCATACCAAGTGTCTTTTTGCCTAGGCCTAGAACACAATCAGAAGTCCTGCTCTATCTGTCAGTCATGTTCCAAAACCCTTTGTTCTAGGCTTTCTACTGTCAGTGCTTTCCTTGAGATCCAGTGTCTTAAACTCTTGGCCCAATCCAAGATGGCTGACATCACTTCACTGTATGTTCTTCTGCCACCAAAAAACAAAAACTTGAGACCATGAGTGGATCTGCAATCCAATCTTTCTGACTCCAACATACCCAATGAGGTTTCAGAACCAGTGGTTGCCCACTAAAGCGATCCCGGCAGAGAGAAGTATGGCTTCTGTGGCCTTGCAGACTGTGAATATGTCCAAGGAGCTGTGTCTTATCATTTCAGAAGGGCCGTATGGCATGCCTCAAATTCTATTTGGAGAAGAAATCCCAGGATATCTAATACAGGACAGACAAGGTTCTGATTCTTCATGTCTCATCCACGTGGATGTCATGCCTAAAAAGAAAAAGCAGAAGACTAAGCATGTGGCATCCCCCTTAACAGCTAGAGAGAAGGAGTGAATGGATTGTTCACAAGGGCTATTCAAAATCATTATGTCTTTGAAGCCTCCTTCCTTTGGGTCTCTACAACCACAAGCTACTCTGGTTTCTTCTTCCTTTTCCTCTGATGAGGAAAAGGACTATGATTCTGATCATTCTCTGAACTATTCCTCTCAGCTTCTTTCTCCAGGACAAATGTATTCTGATGAAGGAGACTCCCTCTCACTGGATTCCCCCTATTTAGGAGGTTTTTTTTGGAGAAACTGTACAGAGTGTGATGATACACTTTGATTGACAATCTGCAATATTTATGATGCTCAGAAGATGTAGTACACCCTCTTGGAGATTGGTACCCCTGCCCCGTCTCCAGTCTCTTCTGTGCATGAGGCTTTCCAAGACACCTTTCAGTGCACCTCTTCCGCACTTGATTCTCAACCACCAGCTCATAAGAGACAAAATAGGTTTTAGAAGGTCCCTGATAACCTGAAATATCTATATACAGTACAGGCTAACATAGGAGGACTATGGCTGACAAAGTTTGCAGATGACTGCAAACTGGGAGCCATAGTGGAAAGTACATCGGACATAGATATCCTTCAGAGGGGTCTCACGGAAACTGATAGCTGGTGCCAGAGCCATGGCCTGAAGTTAAATGCCAAAAAATGTATAGTCATACCCTTCGGGAAAAACAAGGTAACCCCAAGCTACCATATAGGTGGCAATCCACTGAGCACAGAAGAGGTTATCAGGGACCTGGGGACCCAGGTTGACAGTGGCCTTTCTTTTGACACTCACATTGCTAAAGTGGTTAGAAAAACCTCCTACATTGCCCACCTGATCATGAAGGGATTCACATCCAGATCAAGTGAGGTTATTGTTCCCCTGTACTCTTCACTTATCAGACCAATGATCGAGTACAATGCCCCATTCGGGATGTATCTCACCCGACACCTGCAGCAATTGGAGAGACCCCAAAAGTTCCTCACCAAAAGGATAAAGGGACTCCAAAATCTGTCATATGCTGCCAGACTGAAGAAACTCCAGCTCTATTTAGTCGCATACCGTCTGCTCAGAGGTGACCTGTGCCTGACATACAAGGCCATGTCCAACCCGGAATTAATGGGCATGCTCCACCTCAAAAAATCCAAATCTACCAGATCCACTAGAGCAAGCGACTTAAACCTTAGCACGGATATAAATAGGACATGCTGGAGGGATAGATTTGTCACCCAGAGACTCCCTATGTTGTGGAATAAAATCCCGGTCCATGTGAGGCAGAGCACCTCGCTGGCTCTGTTCAAGAGAAATCTTGACCAGTGGATGGGAGATCGTAGATTTACCCCGGGAATCATCTCTGTGTCACTGCTGGACAGAGGCACAACAAACTAATGGGCACAGTATTTTTTTAACATAAGGGGTGGCGTAAGCCACAAAAACTCTGGGCTAGGCTTATAAATGCCTTAGGGTAGATAGCCTAGTATAAACCTATGAACCTATATAAGAACCCTGAGGTAGACCGTTCTGTAGTATCTTTCAGTTCAGATAAGCCCTCCAAGCTTCTGTCCAGTGCTAATGCCATACCTGCTGATGAATATGGTAGGTCTGTGGATAGATGGAGAAGATACCCTTGCCTTTAGGCCAATTAATTACCAGACTCAGATGACAAAGTATTTGATTTCTGTTCTTAACTCCTTAAAAAAAGTTATCTTGAATCCTCCTGCAGCAAATTTTAAGCAACAGCAGTAGAGCTTACATTCGCAGGCCACTCAGATTATCAGACACAGCATTAAGTGCAGTTACATGCTGTGAATGCTTCTTCTAGGGCAGCTGCCATAAGATCTGTTATCTGTAGATATGCACAGCTTCGCAGTCAGCCAATGCCTGAGGATTTTAAAAATTCTAGATTTGCTGTTGGACAAAGACTAACTGTTTGGCCGTCAGATAACCAGTCTGTTCAAAACACTCCAAGACCAGGGTAAGACCATGAAAGACTGTAGACAGATCCTGTTCTCCTCAGGTCCTAGAAATTATAACTACTGCCCAGCTAAATCAAGGGACTGAAGGTCAGTTTAGAAACAAAGGAAAATGCCCAAGAAAAGATTCCATGAAAAATCCCAAAGGGAACCTCCAGTTGGGAGGACACCCTTTGGAAGCAAAAACCTGTAACTAAGCCTGCAGCATACCTCCCTCTATCCCCAGCTACATTACCCTTCTTTCCCTAGCATTGTCACTGTCACTGGCCAGTTCGGAAGCTATTACCGCAAACAAGTGGGCCCTCTCCATGTTTTGCGAAGACATTTCTCACCTGAGAAGCATCCCACTGCCTCCTCCTTCTGACTCCCATTATTCAAGATCTCTTAAATCAGGGCACCATCAGCAAGTTCCAAAAGAATTATTGTGAAGAGGGTTTTATTCTAGAATTTCTATAGTCCCAAGAAAAGAAGAGCAGTTGAGACCCACCCTTGACCTGTCCATTCTGAGCACTTACCTGAAGGCACCATCTTTAAAAATGCTCTATATTCAGACTCTTCTACCTTTTATCCTCATCTCAAGAAGGCCTACCTACGCATTCCCATTTTGTCTCTGGCTTCTCGCATTTTCAGTTTACTGCTCTACCTTTTGTCTTTCCACCACTGCACGAGTATTACAAATTGTCTAGTGCCTGCAGTATCTTTCTGCCACACACAAGGAATTAAAATCTTCCCCTGCCTGGACAACTTTCTGATCCAGGCTATTTCCCCAGGCATTTTTCTTAAGCATATTCAATCCAACCTCCATCTTCTGACAAGCCTGGGTATCACTATGAACTACAAAAAAATTACACATGGTTTGTACAATGAATCTGGTGTTTCAAGGATGCAGGCTTGACACAAAGAAAATGCATTCCTTCCTGCCCCAGGAGAAGGTTCTCAGCCTGTCAGTTTACTTCCAAGACCTCTCCTCTGCAATTCACTGCTCTGCAAGGGAGATGCTAAGGATTTTAGGATTCATGGCAGCCATCATCCCTTTGCTCCCCCGAACAGCCTCCCCATGGGGAAAATCCAGTGGTATCTGAAGTCGGTGTAGTCCCGACACTGCCACCCCTGGCACACCCTGATTTCACTCCTTCCTTGTTTCACAAAGGAGCTTATATAGTGGAAGGGACAGGTCATCCTCAATCCAGGATTACCTTTCGCACCTTCTTGTACTTAAGAAGTTCACACATATGCCTCAGACAAAGCATGGGGGGCTTGGATAGGATCAAATAGAGTGCAGGGAAAATGGCAGCCCTGTTTCCTGAAATAACACATCATCAGGAAAGAAATGAGAGCCCTTCTGCAAGCTCTTCAGATTTTTGCTCACCTTTGAAGACCCAGGGCCACTCCAAGTGTACACAGACAATATCACAGTTATATCATACATAAATAAACATGGAGGCACCAAGTCTTATCAACTTTGCAGGTTAGTACAGGAGGCATTGAATATGGCAACACAAACGAACATCATGCTTACAGCCAAGTACATACCCTCTCAGGTCACTGTGCTAGAGGACCGCTTAATTCACTCCCTGGAGGACCCACACAAGAGGATCTTGAACACAGAGGTCTTCCACAACATCACACTTCAGTGGGACACTCCTCAGGTAGACCTCTTTACTTCCGCAAGCAACCATCAGCTCTTCCAGTTTTGCATGAGGGACCCTTGTCCCTCAGCCTGCAGGACAGATGCCTTCTCTTTCCAGTGGACAGGAAAGTTCTTCTTTGCCTTCCATCTTCTGCCTCTCCTTCCAAAAAGCTACTATTACTGGCTCCATTTTGGCCAAGGCTGCATTGTTTCCCCCTGCTAGTTCACCTGGCAAAAAGTATTTACATGAAGATTCTTGTATAGCCAGACCTGATTACTAAGCAAAAAGGATTGCTGTTCCACCTGAATCTCCAATCCCTCAGCTTAACCCTATGGATGATAGGATTTTAATACCTCAAAGACATCTCTTCTCTGAAGAGGAGGTGCAAGTCCTACAACAGGCTAAGAGACCTACTACCAGAACATCTTACACTGGTAAGTGGAAAAGGTTTTCCCTTTTGTGCTCAAGACATTGACAGGATCTGTCTTAGCACAGGACCCTACAGTTGTGCATTACTTCTTCAAGCTTCCTCTGTCAGGCTTAGCCATAAATGATCATGTGTCTGCTATCAATGCCTGACTCCCTCTTAGCTCTCCACTTCTGGTGAGGCCTGAGGTTAAGCTTTTCCTCGGTGTAAATCTCCATCTTAATCCACCAAAGAAACCCATCTCCCCTTCTTGGATCTTAATTTTGTGCTAGAAAGGCTTACTCTGCCTCCTTTTGAACCAGCTTTTTTTGCTTCTCTGAAATGCTGTACTTGAAAAACCACCCTCCTCTTGGCATTCACCTCTGCCAGAAAGGTTTCTGGGCTACAGGCTCTCATGACCATTCCCCCTTTTCTCATTTTTTACAGGAAAAGGTTGACTGTCAGGGCTAATCCATCCTTCATGCCGAAAATAGTGAATGAGCTGTCCCTCAGTAAGTATTCATCTACCCTAATTCTTTCTCAATACCCAAAACAGAGGGGAAAGGTCCTTACATTCTCTGGACATTCACAGGCAACTCTGATTTTACTTGGACAAAATTAAATCCTTCAGAAAGACTGATCAGCTGTTGATATCCTTTTGACCTCTAAGCTGTGAAAACAAACGAACTGTTGCAGCCTGGATTTCAAAGGCCATTTCCTTCTGCTACTCATACCATGGTAAGACTGTACCTTCCTGCACTAAAGCACATTCACTAGGTAAACAACTTCCTCAGGAGCTTTTCACAAAGGAATAGATTCCAGGTCTGTCTTGGAGGCTGCCACTTGATCCTCTGTACACACCTTTACCAAACACTAAAATATTGATGCTTTCTCTAGGTCCAAGTCAGTCTTTCCTAGGTCAGTTCTGTCCAGACTGCTAGACAACTCTTCTTCTCAATCACCCACCATCCTTCCTTCAATTCAGGGAATCGGCCATAAGTCAGGAGTTCTGCAACACTGATTTTGGTTACTCAACTTCTTTAAATACACCATAGTCCCACATTAGTACCATTACCCCAGTGCTGTATTGCACAGCTCAATATTCTCTTATACATGTTCTGTTCTTTTATTTCAGTACTCCACCCACATGATGGACACTTGTAGCCTGTTTTGCTGACATTTGTGTTTTTTTTTTTTTTTTTTTTTTTTTTTTTTTAGGATTATGTTTTGAAACAGTACAGTGGTGTAGGAGAATAACAGTAAACAAAAGAAAAGGTAATATCAATTGGGAATAATTTACAATGTAAAGTATACCTTCATCTGCGTGGCATTTTAGGGAGATTAAAACCAATAATATGAAGAATCTGGATGATGATGTAAAGTTGAAAAGATATATACATCTTTCATCTTCATAAGATAATAATGGAAAAGAGAGTGCAGCTATGATAGATAACGTCTTCTTCTCCTAAAAGTAATCATCTAAATTGCTTTGTACACCCTGAAAGTGTGACAACTATTTATTTATTTAATTGACATTTATTGACTGGGAAAAGTCCGACTGGTCAGAAACCCACTTTTACTGGAGGCATGGGGAGAAAAGCTCCAAATATATAAAAAGGTAGATAAGTACAAGTTTCAGCATCAATTAGCTGGGTAATAGTATAATATAAAACAAGATAATGTCAAACAAGAGTAGTTGGAAAATAGAGTGTTATAATGAAAATAGACACTGCAGGAACAAAAACATGTTGTTATACTCAGTAATATGAGGTAAAGTCTGTTAAAATGCACTAACAACTGTCATGGAATAAAATCATCAGATATTTATTGTAAGAATTCACACTGCAATGACTATCTGCAATATTTTTGTTCAGTAATTATTGATGTTTGTTCATTTTTACTACATGCCTGTAACTTTTTGCCTTTACCTAGTGGTCTGAGTCATGACTTAAGGGGGTTCTAGGACCAGTTTATTTTATGTTTACAAGTAACTGAATGAATGAATAAATAAATAAGTAAAGTGTAATGATACAGTGACTTTGTTAATATGTAAATACCCTATAGATGTTGTTAGAGGAACAACAATAAGAATCTTGGGTTAAAAAATATGTGTTCATGGGAAGGTGCTAAATCTCAAGGAGTTACCAGGAAAACACTACTGTATATTTGGAAATGAGAGAAAAGATCCCAACTGGTTGTGCTGTCTTTCTAAGAAATAAACTGATAAGGTAGAACTTGGAATGTATACAACACTGATTTACATTTAACTGTTCTGGACCCATGCTTCAATTTGTCAAACTTCTTAAAAGTATCTCAACAAAGGAAGACGTTCCTTGTCCACACTTTTTCCTTGTTATAGAACATAGTCATATTGTCTCTCAGAATGCTTATATAAGGTGGTTTGAAAATGGGTTCCCTTACCAAAATTGCCAGCTTAAGTGCCTTCAGAAGGTACTGATTTGAAGTGCTTTACCCTCCTAAGACTCGAGGCCTCATGTCTATGGATTCCTCTTGAGAAGCACCAGTTCCAGTGATGGTAGATGACTCTAATGCCTGAAAATCTAATTGTTTTATGCAGCCTTATGCCAAATTCAAACTGTCATGCCCAGAGTTATCTAGGACCAGCATCATTGCCTTGCACAGTCCCACCATAATCTGTTCAACCTGCAGAATTTGCCATAGTGACACCCAAGGATGGACTGCTGGCAATCTCTGAGAAGGCTGATATCAGTATATAGAACCAATCTACTGGTAAAAGGCTGTGGACCAAGGATAGCTCAGTCTTGTTTCATTAAACTGTAGAAAGTCCAGTGGATTATTGAGGATTTTTCCATGTTTCCATGTTGCCTACATACTTTAAAATGTTTAATTCATGACCTTTTGGGGAGCATTTTGAGTGGAAGAAATCAATATCCAGTCATCAAGGAAAGGAAAATCCTGACACTGTTGTCACACTGCAGTGGTTGAAACAATATTGTAAGGCACTTCAAAAAATATCTGGAAAGTGTAGTAGACAGACCTAATGAGATGGATCAGACTTGGAAGACAGCAGCCATCCATCTTGAAGCATAGGAATGTCCAGTGTCCTTTATTGTTTCTGATATATAGCTATACACTCTGGATGTACAAAGTGAACTCCAGACCAAACAAGCAGGGTCATTACTTCTTCATTTGGTTCTTAGTGGGATGTCTTCATGACTGTTTGGCATTATTTATTATTTATTTTATTTATTTGCATTTTGTTTGCTAGGAAAGTCCACTGGGCCTAGTCAAACCCATTTTCAGTGGAGGCCCGGGGAGAAAAGCTCCATAGTAAAGACATTAATACTTAAAAATTTACAGTTAAAAATTAGTGATCTAATTTTACAAAAAACAAATTGACAGTTAAAATTACAAAGATATAATTCTGCAGAAAAATAAAAAAAGCAATCACAAAAAAATGAAAAGCAGTTACAAATGTAAGTATGTACAGTTGTCGAGAGAATCATTACAGAAGTGTAGTCTTAAACAAACCACCAAGACACCAACTGAAGCATTTCAACCATTCAAAGCAAAAAGAAAAAAATAATTAGAAATGCTCCAGGTAAATCACGGACTCAGAAGACTTTATTGTAAAACAAGTAACATATTATGCACTTTCATCCTTTAAAAAACAGGACTTCTTCAGAATCAAACATTTCTGCTTCCTAGACCTTTTTTGTATCATACAAAGAACCCATTACAATTAAATACCCAAATAAATTAAAGACACAGTACCATTAACACATTTTAAAACATCACTCATTACCTGTTATAACAATGAAAAGTAAAAACTGCACTGTACAGGGGAGAGGCTAGTAGGTATGTTGTGGCAAGGATTATTCTTGTGGTTGGGCTTAGGAAGCAATTTTTGTCTATAAAGGGTTCCAAGTTTAAAATGTGTTTTACAAATATTGTGTTGTATATGAAGATCGAATTTCATGTGCTTGTCAATAGTGACTCCAAGGAGCTTTGTGTGGCTAATGACATCTATTAAAGACATCTATTAAAGATTTATTGAGAGAAAATGGTGAAGTCAGACTTGTTTAGGGTGGTTGTTTTTTAGGGGAGAAAAGTATGATTTTTTTTTTATGGTTCAGGGCTAGATGGTTATTGTGCATCAAGGATTCAGTGACAGAGAAGGAATTTTGAGTTAGTGTAAGTAAGTCAGAGATAGAGTTGGCAGAACAAACGATGGTGGAGTCGTCTACATACTGAATGACTGATTTGTCAGATGGGTATGATTGGAAATTATTTATGAATATGCTAAAGAGGATGAGTCCAAGTATGGAAACTTGGGAAACACCAGTGGTGATGTTGAGAAAGAAAGGGATGGAGTTTTGCCATCTTACTGTCTGTTGTCTTTCATTTATATAGCTAGAGAACCAATTTTGAGTATGGAGGGAGAGACCAATATTGGAGAGCTGGGAAATGAATAAAGGGTAAGAGACGGTGTTGAAGACTTTGGATAGGTCAAGGAAGAGGGCATATACTATTTTGCCTGTGTCACGGGCTCTGTTTACAGTATCCATAAATGATAGAAGGTCGGTTGTAGTACTATGGCCAGGTCTAAAATGATGTTGTGTTGGTAAGAGGATATGGTTTTCTAGAGGGTAGCTGAAAAGTTGAGAGTTGATACATTTTTCTAGGATTTTGGATAAAGCAGGAAGAATTGCAATGGGATGGAAGTTAGTGATATCAATATTGTTGCCACCTTTATGGAGGGGGAGAATGAAGGCCTTTTCCAGATTTTGGGGACGTAGGACTCGAGGATGGATCTGTTTATCAGAACGCTTATGGGTTAAGAGATTCTGTCTGCATCTATTTTTAGGTATTCTGAAGGTAGATTATCAGGGCATTGGAGCAGGTTTTTAGTTTTGGTAGTAGGTGTTTTATGATTGAAGTGGGGTTGGGCTTTAGGGTAAAGGTACAGGAGGGGTTGGTATTGGCTTCTGGTGATAACTGAGGGTTGGGGGAAGTGGAAAGAGTAGGTGAACTTAGTGTGGAAGTGTGACAAGAAGAAAGCTTAGTTTGAGGGCATTTTGCGGCAATGTCGACAATAGAGTTAATAAAGAAGGTATTGAAGTGAGAGGCTATTTCTTCAGGACATTTTTCAGTGTGGGGGCAGGGATTGTATTTTTTTTTACCTGGGTTAAGTAATGAGGTAATGGAACTCCAGAATTTTTTTGTGGTTCTGATGATGATTAGATTGTAGTCTAACATAATGTTGTTTTTTTTATCTTTGTTGACTTGTTTCTTAACTTGGTTGCAAAATTCTTTGAATTTTTGTAGGTCAGAGTTTTTTGTGTGCTTGCCATAGCTTCCATACTTTGTCTCTGGCATGCATGAGATGTATAGTGGGTTTGGATAGCCGGGGGCGGGGGCCGTGATTATTTTTCAACTGCTGTACACATAGTGGAGTTATGCTATTTAGAGCATTGAAGGTTGCATTGAATTAATCAACGGCATCATCCAGTGGGAGAGTTTTTAGTAAACATCAATCTGTTGATTTTAGGATATTGGTAAAGGTGGTAGAACTGAAAGAGGTTAGATTCCTGGTTTGCTTGTATAGGTGCTGAGTCTGACAGGGAGGTGGTCACTGAGGGTATTAGGGGGTGCTCTGGTAGAGTATATCTTGTTGGGGTTTGTAACCAGGATCCAGTCTAGAATGGATCCATTATCATTCCTTTTGTTGGGTCTGGTTGGGATTTTTATAAGCTGGGTGAAGTTGAAGAGACTGATATTTGAAGAAGGATGTTTGGAGTTGAGTTCTAGCCAGTTGATATTTACATTGCCTAGTATGATAGTTTTATTCTTAACAGTGGATGAAATCCAGGCTAGGATGTCCTCTAATATAGTAATGTTCTTTCCATGAGGTATTTAAAGGGTGACTAAGCAGTGTTTTTTACTGTTGTTCATATTTAAGAATGTTATGAGAAGTTCTGCAGTGGAGAACTGTGGGGAAGGGTTGGTAAATGGCACTAGATTGTAGGAGTTGGAAAATAGGAGAGAAACTCTACCTCCTTTTTTGTGGGTCCTGTCTAGCCTTATTGTTTGAAATCCTGGAGGGAGAAATTCAGTATCTTTAATGTGTGGTTTTGGTGGTTGCAATAATGTTGAGTTGGTGTGTGGCCCATGCATGAAAGTCAGAGATTTTGTTGTTAATGCTTTGGAGATTTAGGTTTACTATATAAAGAGACTTTTTGGAGGTACTGTTGATGGGTTTAGAGGGAAAGCTGTGTGTGGTGGGACCTGGACTGGGGTGTATATCAATATGTAATGCTATATTTAATGCTATGTTACAGGGTGAGTGGCTTTGAATAAAAATAGATGTAGAGTAAGTTGTTTGAAAATATAGAGTAGGCAGTAGGAGTAGATTCAAGTTTTTTTTTAGTGCTGAGGATAAGGGCTTTACGTTGTGGTGGAGGAGGAGATTTAGTTGATAGAGGCTTGGGGAGATGTCAGTATAGCAGTAAGGTGGAATAGGTGAGGAGGTGGATGTTGAAGAGGTAGGAGAGAAGTTGGAGAAGGAGATGGCTTTTTGAACAGCAAGGATTAACAAGGCTGCATGTAGTAAGAAGAGAAGTGAGGAGGAGAGTGTGAGTACTGAGTTTGAGGGCATGTTAGTGTTGGGGAACAGGGGTGTAAACAGAGATAAGATGTAGAGAGATGCTAGTTGGTAGTGGTTGAGAGCTGGAGTGATTATATATGTGGATTAGAGTGAGGAGCTATGAGCATGAATGGTTATGGGAGGAAGGAAATAAGAATGTGATGAAGTGGAGTTTAGTAAGGTAAGGAAATGTAATTACAGAATTGTAGTGTAGAGAAGTTAGAGGAGTAAAGAATATGTATGGAGTAGTATGGTGAATGAATTCTAAGGGAGAGTGGCTGGGATTAGTTGAATAATGAGATGGTGTAGAGCTGGTGATTGACTGGCATGGATTAGGGGAGTGGCCAGTGAGGTATAAGTTTAATGAAAGTAGGGGTGTGTGGGAGTGGAGGTAAGGTAGGGGAGCAGTGTGAGCCTGAACACAGAGCGGGTGAACGGAGCATGTTGAACCCTAAACGAGATTGGCCAGCAAATGAGAAACAATCAGTGAGAGCTATTTTCCAATACAGGTCAGTGCCTAGTGCAAAAAGGTTAGTTTAGATTGGCAGAAATTCTGTGCTTCAGTATGCACGTTTATATATTAGAACTATAATGTAGACATAACCTTAGCACTAGAAAAGAAGAAACTGAAGGAGCCTATAAATTGCTAAGCTCACCAGTGTGGAAAGAGGGGAAGGAGGAGAGAAAGGAGCAGAGTAGATAACAGATATATCTAGGAATGAAAGTAGAGGTGGGGGGGATCTAGGAACTTGGTGAAGTGTTTGTGCCACTACTGAAGTTAGCCTTAGATAAATTTGCAGACTTCTATAAAGCAGCTTGATAATTTAATGGAAGACGTACAAGGACTGCAGGACTTCGGGTTGAGACTAGGAAATGCTCATGTTTCGGGCAATTGGGAGTAGTCTTAGCGATTGCTCCCCTTACTGTGGACACTCATGTGATTAGGAGGTATTGTGGTTAAAGGACTGCAGGGCTTCAGGTTGAGACTAGAAAGCTCTCGTGTTTCTGGCAGTTGGGAGGTAGTCCAAGTGATTAGTTCCCTTAGTGTGGACACTCATGTGATTAGGAGGTGTTGTGGTTGAAGGACTGCAGGGCTTCAGGTTGAGACTAGGAAACGCTTGTGTTTCTGGCAGTTGGGAGGTAGTCTGAGCGATTGCTTCCCTTACTGTGGATGGTCACGTAATTAGGAGGTATTGTGGTTATACATCTGTGTTATCATCTGGATAATTTATCACTAGTCCCTTGAAAGGTTATTATGATTTGTGCACCATCAAAGAATATTTATTATTTGTCATACAAAAGATAAATCTCTGATGTCAAACACATTCAGGGTTTCCTTATATAGCTACAGCTTCTGAATCTGTCCCCAAACAGGAAGTCCAAAACATTAGACACACTGGTCAAGCTTGTTCTTTTTGGGGCCATGGTTCAGTTTCATGGTCTCTTTTAAAGAAGATATTTCAAAAATGTCAGGTTCTTATTCTTCTCAAGTCATCCCAGAAGTAGAATAGGTATTGGAAGGCTAGGAATGCAACACTGCATGCCCTCAGAGTCTCATACAATGCAACAGATTTGTCAGGCAGGTTGTGTATAACAAGACTGGCTGTTGACAGGCATAGCAGGGTCTGACCAGTGTTAAAGATGACACATAGACCAAAATAAGCGAGTACCTAAAATATAAGCCAATATCATTGTCTCCTCTGTCTCAAGCCTTGTGTATAAGTCAGTCCAGGAAACCCACATTCCCTCTCTCTCTCTGGAAAAAGTCGCATATTATCCCCCTGTGTAAAAGAGGAAGTTCAGCAGACTTTACTAACTTTAGACCTAGAGAAATCTTATCTCCCCTCACCAAAATACCTGAAAATATATTCAGAAACAATTCTGAGACTATCTCCTGCAGGAAGAACTCCTTACCCCTACACAACATGGCTTCCTTCCTTCCCATATTACTAGCACTGCCCTTCTAACTTGTATAGATACTGTCAATAAAGTTAGAGATAATGGCAAACTAGTTTCTTCCTTATTTCTAGACTTGTCCTCTCTAGGTCTCTTTCAGCCCATCTTTCTGTGTTTCAAAAGCTACCTGTCCATTTGGTATTGGTCAGTAAAATAACATCCCATACTCTCTCCTTACTTCCAAGTCACCATCAGTGTACCTCAAGGCTGTATCCTTGGTCCCCTCCTCCTTAAATTTTTCACCAACACTCTCTATACATCCACACAACAGACCAGCCTAATGAATACGCAGAGGGTTCCGCTCTCATTTGCACATCTAACAACATTTTGATTTTATTTATTTATTTGTTGATCAGGAAGGTCTGACTGAGCCAGAGCCCTTTATCAGCAGAAGCCCGGGTAGAAAAGCTCCACAGAAGAACTTACAATGTTACATACATATCATAAATGACAACAATACTCTGTCAGTAAAATTTGTCACTCAAGAAGGTCACACAACAGAAATAAATCCACAACATAATACAACTCCAAAAAATTATTCAGGATGCTTTAACAGCCACTTAAACATGGCTTCATAACTGACAACTCATGCTCAACCAAAAAAAGATCAAACTACTACTTTTTTCCCCAAATCCCTTTCTCATGAAACACACAATTTAAAATCCTCTGTCTTGATAACACAACCATTGAATTCACTTCTCATAGCCAATTATTAGGGGTGATAGTGAATGATAAGCTTACATTTGACTTGCATATACAAAATTGAGTAAGAAAAACTCATCAAAAGCTAGGGATGGTTTACAGAGCCAAACATTTTCTCACCAAGGCAATTAAAATTACAGTTACCACTACTTATATCCTCCACACACTTCTTTATGGTGCTCTCATCTTTCCTGCCATCCAGGCATCACAAAAATTAAAACTTGAACAATGCTATAACAAAGTTGCTAAATTTGCAGCAGATACCCCTTTCAGAACTCACTATTATATAGCAATGAAATGCCTAATTTGGTTAGAACTGCACATCAACTAACATAAAAAACTTCTTACCACCTATAAAATTATCTAGCATTCATCTGCCTGTCCAGTACTAAAATACATTCTACACAACTATGTTCCCAGTCAGTCACTGCGATCCAGTGATCAAAAACTCCTGTCTGTCTTCAAAGCTGTCATCTCTGCTGGGCATTGTCTGTACTTCTGCAAGGTTGTTAAGGCCTGTAACTCCTTACCTCCATCCTTCAGGTCTGTACCCTTCCTCCCATCTTTCAAAACCAGTCAGAAAGATGTCCTAGCTAAAATCTGTCTCTCTTCTTTCTCAAAACCAGGATAAACTATATCCCTAAATGTGAACAAGTACCTTCCCTTTCCTTATACCTCCTTATTTTCCCTTCTTCACTTACTTCCTTACTTCTGTCAAATTCTCTTCCCTGACCTCTCTAAACATACCTTAAGCATGTTTTCCCTCATTTCATACTCCAATTCCTGTTTGTGTTAGACTAACTTACCTTTAAATTCTTTACAAACTGTCTAAAATTTCTATAAACATTAAATGATTGTCGTATAACTTGCATCAATTCTTAACCAATGTTGTTATATTATCACTAATTTGTTATAATTATTTAAACTGCAGATTTTTTGTTATTTCTGAGGACTGTGTAATTATAATTTGGAGCTTTTCTCCGCAGGCCTCTGCTAAAAATGGGCTTCTACCCATTCCTAGTTTCCCAGTAAACAAACGTCAACAAACAAATAAATAAATAAATAGATACATAGATAGTTAGTCAAGCATGCACATGTGGTTTTCATATTAAATCCTTTCAAATCCTTGCAGTGTCACCTTGAGTCAGTAATCATTTAAAGAAGGTTAATTTGGACCCAGTCACTCTGCTTCCTGAACCACAACCTGCTCTTAAGCTGTTTCCTTTAGCATTTGTTTGCAGTCAGTCATTACATTTTTCTGTAACAAATGTCACAAAGCACTGCTATTATTATCCTTGCAAAAAAGATAGAAGGCCTTAACAGCATGTCCAACATGGAGAGAATCAAAGCCCTGTCTCTGTACTCGGTATCCTACAGACTGCTAAGAGGTGACCTGTGACTGGGCATCCTCCGACCCAATACTGATGGATTTACTGCATATCAGCAATTCGCATGGCATCAGCATGTCTTGGTCTAGGGATGTAAACCTCTTCTGCAGCATCAATAGAATGTTTTGGCGGGCAGGTATATCTCACAGAATATACCACTGCTATGGAACAGACTCCCCATCCACAAAAAACTGAGTTCATCCATGTCCATTTTCAAGCGCAACCTAGATCTATGGATGGGAAATGTAAAGTTTACCCCATGTTTGCCCCCTGTACTGCCATTGGATAGATGCAGTTCCTAAATGCTTTATTCCATGCATGGGTCCCCTCAAATTATATAAGGCATGGTCTCGGTAATTCTCATTAGGGGTAATATATAATTATTGACCATGGGATGAGTAAGGCCAAGCTGTAACCAAATGGAATAAGTTATTTTGAGCACAAAATTGGAAATTGTTTAAACTTACAATGGCACGCAAGAGCAGCAAGCCTAGTACTTACCTGTGAACCCATTATAAGTTTTGCCTTTGATGGTAAAACTAAATTCACAATAAGAAAATGATGTTGTCAGTCACAATAAGAAAATATTTAATTTGTGTTCAGTACTGCTTAGATTTGTTGTATCTTTGCTGTTAAAAGATGGAATAGTAGCATGTTATGTGCAAGTCAAAGAGAACTAAAAAAATAGGTATCTGAGGAATGATATTGTGCTTTATGCAGTTTAATGAGTTTATAGATTTCCATGAGTAGTATGTAGTAAATCATTTCACAATCTGAAAGTAGTCCTAGTTATAAGACCCCCATTAACAAAAGTTGCATGATAAAGTTGAGTGATTTTTTTCAATATAAATGTGAGGTTTGCTTTTTGTGGTAATCTCTAACTGATAAAAGAAAACATTCTACAAATCTTTAGAAAGTGGGTCAGTGCTTGTACATCAGGCTGAATTTCATTTAAGGACTGCAGAAGAGTTGTCACAGAGATGAATGAATAGTAAGTGATACAGAAATGTAAAACAGTCAGAGAGGTGCAGGTTTGTGAAGCACAGAGGCACGTATGTGTTTGTGAATGGGGTCCATATATACAAATATGGCAGGGAAGTACACTGTAATGTGGCAGAAGGGCAAAGGCATGGTTTCCTTATATTATATAATTTTTGCTATTTAATTTTAGAACAAAGCACATTTCATCAGTAAAACCAACCTCTGTATCTACAGCAAGATAAATTCACTGTAGCACAGGTACTTTTCATGGTTGAAAACTGTTTGAAACTGTAGTTTATTGGGTCTTCTAATGAAAAGATCATTAAATTTCTTGAAGCGTGTTATACAGTTTCACCTAGCACTGACTCATATTTGCTTTAATGGGAACATTTCTGAAAGATTGATTGATCGTTTGATGTTAGGAGGAAGGTAATGCAAGAACTATTTCATTCTAAATGAAAATACTGTAAGGAAGTCAGAAAGCTGTTATTCGGGTACTTGGAAATTCTGAAACTCTGCAAACTGGCTAACAATTTATTACACATTACTGGGAATTATATTGGTAGCCCAGCAGTACCTTATATTTTTAATTGCTTTTCATTTTTTCCCCTGGATTAAATTATAGTAAAACATGTTTGCATTCCTGTATACAACTGAGGTGCTGATTTTTTTTGTTATAAAAAATTTGTGTTTTTAATCAAGATGTATTTTTATCTGCTTATTAAGTATTTACAAATAATGTAAATTTTCTGGGTCATTGTTTTGTTAAAAGGAATCACTTTGTGCAACAGCAAGCTGTAGTCAGAGCTGATACATCTGCAAATAACCGAAGAATGAATTCCACATTTGGAGTTTTAGACAGGCCAGCATAATGCATAAAATTACAGTGTCTACATTGGCCTCTAGCCTTATATGTGACTGCAGTCATTGTTATATGACTATCTGTTGCTTGAATATATTTTGAGAGGTGTTCCCTTTTTCAAACACAAGTGTTTGACTTGGAGAAATTTGAGCGCAGTACATTTAAAATGCTGCTTCCCTTATCTGATGTTGCCAAAGAATGGAGAAATGGAAATAAAAAAAAACAGATACTTGCCTTTTCTCTTAGTACTTTTGAACACAACTGTAAATTATAAGTAGCATAGGGTGAGGGAGGTTCAAAGGGTTTGCCTCCTACATAAAACACTAATTCTGGACAAATGTCTGTTTCTGTTTGTATAATCCCTGTCTTCTACATTTGAATGGAAATGTTCACCATCTGTTAGGACACTGATATATCTTTCATAATGCACTTCTTTCCCACACAGATACTATTTGCAGATATTTAGAAGTCGTAGGGAATGCGGAACTCATCATATTGCCACACAAAACCAATAAATGCATGCCACATATCATTGAGCTAAGGGGCTTCATTCTTCTTGTTAATACTGAAGTCTAATCCTTTAATGTTTGTAGCTCTCCAGACATACTGCCATATTCATTTGAAAGGGCTTTACTTGCAGTAAAGCATTTTTTTGTGAAAAAACGTGAACAGATAAATGTACAAACACAGACGCACATTATGAGCATGCATTTAATTTTGTAAATTAATCTCATACAACTGGCAGTTTACAAACTCTGAACCCAGAATCAGTACTGCTTTACATTAATAACACCTCATAGATGTAACATCTCTCTTTTAAGCCTGCTGATTTGAATCACTTTTTCCATACTGACATGTACGCCCCCACCAAACAGATGAGTACAGTATGTCTAAAACAGTAAGTATTGATAGATGCTCAGTTCAAGTAATGTTGCCTCACATTCTATAAAATGTTTTATAAGTTGCTCAGACAGTAGGACACTTAAGACTGTGGATATTTGCTATTGGCAACTACATGGTTTATGCATGCAAGGCTGCCCCAGTACTGCTTATGGGCAAGGCAGCACCTAAGTGTTCTTTACTACAAATTGACCCCTATAAATAGTCAATGGTATTATGTAGAAGTAATCACTATCTTACCCAGAACTAATCACTGTCCTATGGGTAGGATACAAGTATATATAATTTGAAATAATGGGATTATTGGATAGTCTTAAAATGGCCTGCCAGGTCATATAGCCTAGTGTTCACTCATGAACCTATCAACAAACCTTTAGTAGACTATTTTAATTTCAAATGATGAATACATGCAACATGAACTGGCATGCATCCATGGCGGTTAGTGGGAAAGGTTAAGGCATTGAGCTTTTCATGAGCTACATCATGTGGCTCACCGTTTTATTCACTCAGTCTCCATTTGTTTGCTTTCTTACTGAGCAATTCACAAGTCATTTAACCAGACAGTGCTCCCAGGCTGAGTTTGAAAATGTCCATGTGGATCAGTGATCTGCCCCATTTAACTAATACAAACAAATGAACAAAGCAAACATAATTCCAGGAAACACGATAAAACACAGGACTATTGCATTGACTAAAGAATTGTTTCCCTTTTTTTGGGGGGGAGGGGGGGACACTCCAGCAGATTCAAGACAGGCATTTTCTGAATTTTTGACACATCAAGCCCAAAAGGTTTGCCATCACTGATTTAATGTATCCTTCTCTTCAACATGTTGTACTCTTTAAGAACAAGGTGCATAAATTCAGATGTTCCATAATTCATGTGGTTCTTCTTGTCTTTATTCATGGTCGTTTCCAGTTTTGTAGTCTCATTAACATTTACCTTTGATCATTTTATTCACTGCTGAAATATATATTTGCCTTCTGTGTCACTGGTTATGATATTTGTCTTTGTCCTTGCAATTGGAGCAGTAGACAATGTCATTTACTGTAAGAAGAGTTTACAGATTATTGCTTCAAACTTTGAAAGGTGACCGTCATCAAATATCCAGTCTATCCAGTGTACATGTTGTACATTTGAGGCTCCACCAAGACTTAACAGCATTTCATAAATAGCATTGCAAAGTCTGAGTACAGAAATAACAAATAAAAACTAAAAGCAATACAGTTAAGCATAACACTTATGCTGATAGCTGTGCTATTGCTTTTTGTAGTAAACTCTCGCTAGCTTACTAAGAATTGGGGCCTTTGTGCTCTCTCTTCAGTGTGCTGTGTCCTACATTTTGATTTATTTATAGATTTACCATCCTAATAGTTTCATGTGAAGTGTGTGTGTGTGTGTGTGTGTGTGTGTGTGTGTGTGTGTGTGTGTGTGTGTGTGTGTGCGTGTGTGTGCGCGCGCGTGTATGTTGTACATGTGTTTACTTTTTTCATTCTCAAGCTAAATTACACCGTCAGTAATCAGTCTGTATTTGAATTAAGGAAACTGTATTTTTTTCAGTTTGGGGCTTAATACCTTTTTGTATTGATAGATATTTATGGGCTATTTTTCAGTCTAATTTTAAGGCTTCATGCATGTTTACTGTCTTCATTAAAATGTTCCTGTTTGCATAGCTTTTGAAATTAGAGTTAGAGTTTTTGAGCTGTATATTGTCTTTGATCTTCTTTCCGTTAAACAATATGAAACATTTACTATAAGCAGTATGTGCTGAAAAAAACTGCTTTACAGTTTGGGCTTTGCTTTTTTCTGTTAAAATACAGAATGATAAAGCAGCAGAATTATAACAGAAATTAAAATGAGTTAATTTATTTCAGCGTGATACTCAATGTAATTAAAAAATCCCATACTCCTGAGTAATATTTAAACTAAAATATATGTGACATTAAAAGCATATGTTTTTTTCTTGAGAAATGGTTTGCAAAAGGTGGAACTGGAAACTGAACTGTCATCATAATAATTAAAATTAATAAGAGCAACAAGTCAGTTTGTAATACAATCTTGTTTGTATGTTCCCTCACTTCTGGTATTTTTAATATTTAACAAAATTGTAGAACATATAGATGATTTTGCACCTAGAAAATTATTTCTGCTTTAGGTTCTTTAAAATGAGTGGGGGTAGAGTTCTTCCTCTGTTTTAAAATATTAAGGGTACATTTTGAGAATACAACTTGTATCTGTTTAATTAAATACACAGTTATTTGGTGAATGTAAATGATTAAAAATTAAAACAACAGATAAGATTTTACTGTGTGACTTGAAGGATGAAACATGACTCACTAAAAGTTTTTCTTTCCTGGTTTCATGTGTTCTTTTACAAAGCCATACCGCTAAGTCTATGAAGCATCTGCAGCCTAATAATAACTAATCTGTTTGAAGCAGTGATGCAGATAACTGCTGCCAGTAAATGAATGTGCATCTTGTTATTTAATTATTTCTTTTTATTTTGTCCTGCAGGTAGATGCAAATTGTTATCCGTATTTAAAAATGCTAATATATTACAGGTGTTTTGTAAGAGATTTAAGTTAGCATTTTTTTTTATGTTATTTATTTTAGCTACTTTGACAGGCAAATGCTTAATATCTATGAAGGTCATAATTTTGTAATATGTCTGTTCAACTTTATATGAAAAATGTATTAAATTTCTGGAGAAGCACAGAAATATGCATGTATATTTTGTTTGTCATTGAGTGTTTCTTTATCTTGTTGACCTTCAGAAAACAAAAGTCTGTGATTGCTATAATCATATTTTAACAGTAAAAGTTGTTTTGTATTTGTAGTTTGTTGTGTACTTTGTTAACCATAGCAAGGAGAAATGTATTGTTGTTACTCTTCTTATCCATATTTCATGTCTTTCATTCTACAGATTCTGTAATGCAGAAGACAGTATGTTAAGTTTATGGTTACAGTAAAATAATAATTGTATATTTAAATTTGAGAGAGTGCTTTTGAGCCAAAGGAAAAGTAAAATTTGGTACGATTTGCATAAATTAATGATGCCAAATCTGAAGTCACTGAAAACAAAGCCATGAGAACATACAACTTGAAAAAGAGAGCAACTGAATATTTCATAGTTGCTTATTAGCAGAGTAATGGCTGGCTTCACATTTTTTTCTCCTAAATATGTATTAGTATTTCAGCCAAACCTTGTCCAAGCACACATAGTGACATTTTAGTAAAACAGCACAAGGTGCAATAATGTTTAGTTTCTCAAAACAGCAACGCAGTTACTTCACTAATAACTTCAATATGAGCTGCAGGCCACTTGGTGTATGGACTGTGGTAAGCTTTTCATGAATTCGAAATACACACATATTGAAAGTAGTTTACTCATGCTACCCACATACATAAAAAATACTTAAATATAACATTTTGCAGGTAATGTTTTCCCTTTCTGTTAAGGGGTTTATAATGAAATTATGCCTTTATATTATCGGAGCTTATTTTGTTTTGTTCCCTGCTGATTACTTTTTGTTTCTTTAGTTCTGAGCTACTGTTTAATTTCCCAGCATCAGAGTGTGGTATTAGTAATACAGTACAACCTCCTCCCCCTTTATCAACATCACTATGTACACACGCATTCTCAAATTCCCTCAAACAAATGAACTGGAACATTCTAAAAAACTTATACTGCCCCATGGCTAACCAAAGACCCCAAACAACTTATGTGCCAAAGGGACAAATCCTGGAAATGTTACCAAAAAAAAATAAACTCCCCAAAACCCTACACACAGTTCAGTAACCTTGTAAAAAAACAAATTATTAGAGACAAAGAAATCCTACTACATCAAACTCCAGTCCAATCACGCAAAAAATCCTACACAATTCTGGAACTCTATAAACACACATCTCAACCCAAGCACCAAAAACAATCCCTGCCCCGACCCTGGCATATCTGATCTAGAATTAGCTTAATTATTTAACTCTTTCTTTATTAATTCAGTATCTGAACTAACCAAGTCTTTTCCCAACTACAATCCCTTTTCTCTGTGTACTTCTTCCTCCATGACCGCCCAGCATACTGACCCCAATTCCCCCCCCATCTTTGACCTTAAACACTTATCTACCAACTATATAAAAAAGACTTCTCTCCAAAATAAAACCACGCTTCAGTGCCCCTGACAACATGCCGTCATATTTTCTCAACTCTGCTGCTGATGGGGATCGCATTACCTATTAACATCTTAATCAACAGATCCATACAAGAATCCTACATCCCCAAACTCTGGTTGTTGTTTGCCTTTTCGGCTTTTCCCAGTTAGGGGTCGCCACAGTGGAACTCCTGTCTGCTAATGATTGGCAGCAGGTTTTTTATGGTGCCGAGTTGCCAGCCCGATGCCCAACCTTCAGCGAAGGCACGCCCATTCACGCATGTCTTTCGGAGGCCACTCGACTGCGGGGAGGACATGCATATTCCACACAGAAGGCACTCCAGCTGTGAATCAAACAGGAGAACTTCTTGCTGTGAGGCAACAGTGCTACCACTGTACCACCACAGCTTCATCCCCAAACTCTGGTGTACAACCTATATTCTCCCTCTCCATAAAGGTGGCAGAAACACTAATATCACAAACTTCCACCCCATAGCTATCCTCTCCCCAGTCTCGACAAGATGCTAGAAAAATGCATTCACCTCCAACTAATGCCTTTCTTAACTCAAAAACATCTTCTCACCCTAACTCAACATGGATTCTGACCTGGGTACAGCACTATAACAGCTCTTCTCTCTTTCCTAGAAACAGTCAATCGTGCCCAAGATTCCGGGCAAATAGTATCCACAGGTGCTGTTAGATCTCTCCAAAGCATTTAATATTGTTTACCGTACCCATCTTCTGAGCCATCTTTCAAACCTAAATCTCTCCCAAAATACCCTATCTTGGTTCTCAAGCTACTTGTCTGATAGATCTCAGGCTGTGAAATGGAGGAAAAAGTACCTGCCCTTTTCTCCATACTCCTACCGCTGTACCTCAGGGATCCATTCTCAGTCCAGTGTTATTCAATATCTTTTTCAATACCTTTCACTCTGCCATTCCTAATGCCAAGGTCATCCAATATGCAGATGACTCAACTTTAGTCTGCTCTACCACTAACCTCCCCGAACTTCTAACAAAGACCCAGACCACTTTCTCAACCACTGAGGCCTGAATGATCCAAAACCACCTTTCCCTAAATACAAATAAATCCAAAATAGTAATATTCCTACCTTCAAAGTCCTTCTCTTTTGATAAAACCTCTTTCCAAGTTCTAAGCCAAAACAACACTCCTATTGAAGTCATTCCCTATGCTAAATTACTTGGTGTAACTATAGATGAGCACCTAACATTTGACAACCACATACTTCAAAACATAAAACATAAAAAACCACCAAAAACTTGGTATGCTATACAGGAACAATCACTTCCTCTCATCTCCTACCAGACATACTCTCACCTCTACTTACCTCCTTCCCTCCCTAATGTACAGTGCTCCCCTACTAACCAACCTGTCTACCTCTATCACTTCCAAATTAGAAAATTGTTATGCCAAAATTTCAAAATTTGCCACCAACGCCAAAAACTCTTCCCATCACTGTATTGCCCTCCACTCTCTAAATTAGCTGGAACTTCCAAACTATCTGGACTACCTCCAACTTACCACAGCTCACAGACTACTCTTCAACCCCACCAAATTCCCTGCCTCCACAAACATCCTACCCCCCTACATTCCAAACAGAACTCTCAGATCTGAACACCAAAACGTAGTGTTTACAAACCTAACCGTACACCAGGACAACTACTCCTCTCTTTTTCATTAGCCAAAAAATGGAATTCTCTTCCTTCCACCCTAAGGACAATAACTTTAAAATGCAGCTTACTTCCTACTTCCCCTAAATGGAAATGTACCTGCATTCTTCCAACCTAGCTCATCCCTTACCTCACTTCTAACCCAGCAATCTCCATGCTTTTTTCCTTGAACTTTTCACTAACTTTCTTAACATGTAGGTACTAATACTGCCCACCAACAGTCTGCCTTTCTACATTGCAACCTTTCTTAATCTTGAAATCTTACCTGTTCATCTGAGTTATTATAAGCATGGCTTCAAACGTATTAATGTTTACAACATGATAACTACAATTTTTGTATGAAAATTGTAAATATCTTCTTTGATTTATATATGTAGTATTTTGCATTTTATTATTTTAATTCTATTTTGTATCTTTACTTGTATTTTGTACTGTGGAGCTTTTTCCCCAGGCTTCCACTGAAAATGGGCTCTCTGGGCCCAGTGGACTTCCCCAGTCATCAAACTAGAAATAAATAATAAATAAATAAATATTATCACAGCTAGTTGGAAAGCAGCATGTGAAAATCCCATCCAAGTTTACAATCAAACAAATACTTCAGTTACCACTGTAATCTCATATTCCAAATAATGTGATACAACTTAGATAACTTTAAGATGCTGTTGCATTGAAATAATTGATGTTGTGGTCAGTTTGAGTAAAATGTTTCCCTTGCATCCAAGCATACGAACATTTAATTATATCTCTGAACTTCGTAACTCAAGAAATGTGAACAAATAAAAAAATAACTCGGGACAAAGGCCCAAAATTAGGGACACATTTTAAATATTGCTGTTATAATCATAGAAAGTTGGTATAATAAACGTTTTTCTATTAACATGCATTTTATGAAATAAATGAAGTCCTAAATTCAAATGTCTGTCATTATTTAGTGACTTCAGTCTTCAATTATTTGCCAAAAATGTATGAGATGACCAAAAATATGAGCAAAAATCTGGACAGTTGAGAGATATGTAATTTACTAGTAAGAACAGATGCACTAATAAATGGGTAAACTGATATGTTAGCTTCCTTGGTTAACCACTTTAGGACCATGGAATTCTGTAGAATATTTTTTATTTACAGTAGGCTTCCATATGTAGAAATAGCAGGGGAACAAATATTGCATTTAAAAGTTGTGCAAAGATATCCAGATGAATGAAGGGATGGGAAGTCAGGCAGATGCCTGGATAGTGTAATGAATGAATGAATGGGAATTAGGACAGCCATATTAATATGTGAGGTTTCTGCCTGCAAGTCCCGGTATTTTATAACTTTTGTGTCTCCCTGTATGTAAGACACTGTAATCACTGGGTGTAACAGTTTCAATGGTCAATGCTACCTGTGTCTTCTTTTCATGGACTACCATGAAAATATGGAAGGATACCCAGACAGTTTGGAGCAATGGGTCTCATAAGAAACAATTCACAGTCATATTTAGATATGTTACCGATACATGTAACTCCTTATGGATTGCAGCAGTCAGTTCTGGGCATATTGTGGATGCTGTGAAGAGCACTTTTGGCTAATATCAAAGACTGAAACAATAGTAATTTCATGAACTTTAATCATGCTTTGACTTAGAAATGGAGTCTAATCCACCATGTTATTAGAAACCCAAGGATTTGGAGAAATTAGAGAGAGAAACTACATACTGTGGTACTGTTAGTGAGGCAATGCTCACTGTCCTGCTAATTAGTTAATGTATACTGTGGTAATATTCTGAATCAAGTAATGTACACTGTTGCATATTGTGGTACTGCTAAGAAGGCAATGTACACTGCCGTGTACTGTGGTATTGCTGATTAGTTAATGCGTACTGTGGACTGTGGTAGCATTACTAATCAGGTAATCCTTATTCCGTACCTGTCTTTGCCTCTTCCCCTCTTCTACTCCCACCTCTCCTCCCTCCTTCTTCTACTACCTCCTAACCTTCATTGTTATGCCTGATAGATAATCCACTTCTGTACCCTGGTGTAAACATATTATCAATTTATATTTTACACTCAGCTGCTCTACCTCTTTCTGTATCAGTAACAATTTGTACTGTCAGTAGTCACATCTATTTACAAGTGTATTATCTTTTCATTTGTCAAAAAACTCTGTTTGCTGTTTCTATTGTTATAAGTACTATTTGTATTTTTATCAAAATTTTTACATTGTATATTTTAAAATGTATGTATTGTATATATGTGGAGCCTTTCTCCCCGGGCTCCCCACTGAAATTGGGCACTATTTGGCCCAGTGGACCTTCCCGGTAAACAAATGCAATAAATAAATAAAATAATAAATGCACACTGCTACATACTGTGGTACTGTTAATGAGGTAATGCATTCATTCCTAATCTGTGGTACTTCTAATTAGTTAATGCATACTATGTACTGTGATACTACTGATAATCTGGTAATACTTACTGCCACACAGTGTGGTATTGCTAATGAGGTAATGTACACTGTCTTGTACTGTGTACTACTAATTAGTTAATGCATACTGTTCACTGTGGCACTACTGCTAATTAGGTAGTACACACTGCTACATACTGTGGCACAGTTAATGAAGTAATACCCACTGTCCTGTACTATGGTACTATTAATTAGTTAATGCATACTGTGTACTGTGTTACAACTGCTACTCAGGTAATACACACTGCTACATGCTGTGGTACTGTTAATGAGATAATGTACACTGTCCTATATTGTGGTACTTCTTATTAGTTAATACCTACTCTGTGCTGTGCTAGTACTGATTATCAGGTAGTACACTGTGCCACAGATTGTGGTACTGTTAATGAGGTAATGTGTACTGCCCTGTACTGTGGTACAGTTAATTAGTTAATGCGTACCCTGCACTGGGGTGCTACTGCTAATCAGGTAGTACACACTGTGGTACTGCTAAAAGAGTAATGCTAACTGTTCATTACTGCAGTACTTCTAATTAGTTAATGCACACAGTATACTGTGGTATTACTGCTAATCTAGTAGCAAACAATGACATTTATTTTGGTACTGTTAATGAGGTAATGTGTACTGTCATGTACTACAGCACTGCCCTGCATCTGTTAATAATCCTGTTGTTATAGAAGAACTTATAAAAATGTACACATTTGCACAGCACTGCCATCAAAGTATAAATGTAGTGCTTAGCCAGAATGAATTTATATGATGAATTACAGAGTAGATAGCAAGTGCTCTAACCACAGCTTCTTATGAGTCATGTGAATCTTTGTGTGAAGGGATAAGAATGGGGGTAGTTTTTTGTTCATTAGTGTTACTTAAATTAATAAAATGTGGCATTGCTTTCATGTTGCTGCATGTAAGAGGATATCCGTTTTATGTAAATATGGACTTCACTGCATTCTAGCTTCCTGTCTGTGATGCTATCACTCTGCTTTGCTTACTGAAAATGTTCCTGTTGCTTTTTACTACCCCTTGTCTTGTTCTTCCCTTTTATTTTACTTAATATTAATGCCTGATCTGTAGTTTACAGCAGCTTGTAATGTCACCCTTGTCATGCTATATTCCTTTCTAACATACCGACAATGATGTGTTAGTCTTTTATGAAACTTACTTGTGGTTCTCATTTACTGTCATAGATGCTGTAGAATAAAACAGCGACGCATCATAACCGCGGGTGGGTAATTCATAATTTACCCCACCATGGGCTAAGTATGAATTACTGACATTCCTGTCATAGGGAATGACTATTACATAATTTCTGTGTTAAAAAAAAATGACCTTTTGAAAAGAATGTCATTGCATATCATTCAAGAACTTTGTTTCAGTTCCATGTCATAGCACTGAAGTCATTCAGCAAGGATGACTTACTGCATGCACTGCATATGCCTGTTTATGTGGCAATACAAACACAATGCACCAATTAAATGTACTAGCTACCACTATAAGCACGGTGTCAGAAAGATGAAGTGTAGGATGTTTTTAAAAATTGAGAACCGGCATTTTAGTAAAGAAGTATGTGAATAAATTAAATAAAACCACAACCAGACTGGTGTAATTACAGCATTAGTTCTTATTTTGAAGTAGAATTTGTTGATCTAATGTCCTTTAATACTTTTTCATAGCTTGTAACATTTCCCGCTATTGAACTAAATATTCTTGATTTAGTTCTGACTACTAATGTTGGGGTAATCTTAGATGTTACAGGAAAGGGATCACAAAGAAACTCAAATGATATCAGAACAAAGTTCAATGCATTTCTTTCAGGATCAACAGCACCTAACCAATATGTGCATAATTATAAACCATTGTACAAGACAATGGTAAAACAAAGTATAAATGAAAAGGACCGGAAAGAAGCTGACAGGGCCTCAAGATGCTTGGACATTGCTATTACAAAATTGTTGTCTGTATTTGGTAAGCATGAAAGCAGAGTACCATAATGGCAGTAAAAGACTGCTGAAAAATCAGTAAAAATAAAAAGCAAAGGCACCATGCTTCTACAAAACATGGTATTTCTGTTAAGAAAAAAGACTAAACATAGCAACCAGAACACCAAATAATGGCATTAGTTGAGGCCAAATTAAAGTATGGGTGTTCTCTGTTAGTACAAGAAAACTAGAAGGGCCTCTTTAAATATATAAATTCACAAAGAAATGCAGTGACCCAAGTAAGTCCACTATTATAATAGGAGTTTGGGTATTACAGACCTGTCAGAAATAGTGAATGTATTGAAATTAAACTTTTGTTAATATTTATACTGATTGGAATCCACAGATTTCTTTTTGCTATTGTCTGTCAGATTAAACGTGTCCTTTCATAATAACTGAAATGGTGATGTGCTCACTTTCTAAGGTAAACACACACTACTAGTATGGGCCTGACAAATTATCTGGGCACTTTGTGTGCTTAATAGCTGAAGAGCTAGCCCATACACTTGTTATACTATCGTGTTCTCTACTTTCTATTGGTATGGTATCTAAAGATCTGCAGATTCCCATATTGTTGTTATGCACAATGGTTGAAGAACTGTCAGAACTATTGACCAGTAAATGTAACATCAGTTACTGGTAAATGTCTGGACGATGTTTAGTCAGCATAATGAAATCAGACAACTGTTAGTCACATCATATGGGTTATCATTGATGTGGGCAAATTTTATAGATTTTTATGAGCCAGTAAGCATGGTCCTAGACGTATATTTTTGGACCTTGAAAAGGCATTGGGCACCTTAAGACATGATGGAATCATAACAGGCATGTTGAAACATAACGTTATCCATTGCACAGCACAATGGGTTGAAAGGTGGATCTCCATTTAAGCTCAACAGGTAACTGTGCAAGTATGTTAATCTAACTGGGCAATAATAACCTCTGAGTTACAAAAAGGGTTAGTTTAGGTCCTGTATTTTGTAGCTTAGTCTTTGACATTATTCCAGCTAATCATGCTGTTGAATGAATAAGCAGGCAGCTGACATTAAAACTGCTACAGTAGTGACGAAAAGTGCCGATATTGGCATCATAAGTGAATATCTAACATCACTGAGTAACTGGGTTAACACTATTGCCTTAGTTTCCAGTATAAATTACACAATGTAATGAGAATAGGTAAAATATAATGTCTAACATGCAACTAAATCTTAACAGGACTAAATCCTGGCCACAAGCACCTTGACAGGAGAATAATGTATTTTTTAGAAGAGCCGTTTAATTATTTGCTTTCCCAGCTTCAACAAGTAAGACCTCTCAAAAAGGAGGCATCTTTTTTCAGAGCTTGAACAGGTCCACTTCTAGCCTGACATCAATCCAACATCCCATGGCAGCCAGAGAAACAGCAGAAGAGAAAACAGAGACCAACATGGTCCTTTTACAATTGGATTCTCTACAGGAATCAATGGTAAATTATGCAGAGAGATTGATTTATGATTCTGACATTGTTATCTTTAATTTTTTTTACAGTTTCTGCTTTCAAATTCTCAAACATGGGATTTGAGTAAGACAGTGATATTTATCCTTTCCTGAAAAGGAAGTACAGTATGTGATAACATAAGCTTGAAGGAATTCAGGAGAAAGTTAAATCTGAGTGAGTCTTTTTCTAATTTATGTATTTACATGTTTATTTATTTCCATTTGTTGGCTGGGATAGTCCAATGGAGCAGAAGCCCATTTTCAGTGGAGGGCTGAGGAAAAAATCTTCAAGTAATAAAAGTATAACAATGTATTGTACAGTAAATCAGTGATGTAAGTATAAAGCGGTGACATTGAAAAGGAGTCAAATGTTTTAGAAAAATCACAGCATTAATACAAATTCGGCTAATGGTGTTGCAACAAAAGAACACTTACAGCCGAAAAGATTTCAGTACATTCTGGAAGAGTACAACTAAGTTGCTGGGGCTGAAATATATAAAGTTTAGATACAGATTGTGATGAGTAGCAAGACAAGGAGAGGTGAGTGATGGAGAAAGAAGACTTAGATGTAGATATTTCAAGAAAGCTGTTGAAAACAGGAATCTTGGAGGTAAGCTAGAGGGAGAGGAGAGGATTAACAAAAGTGAGAGGAGAGGCACAGTATAGAAAGGAGTGTCAATTGTTTTCCTCTTAATAGGTAAATGTGACAAAGAAATTATATAGCTAATTAAAGTATATCGGTTAATTATCCTAGGGCATTAAAAAAGCCCAGGTCCTTTCTGCTACCACCCCACCTTGTTGGATAACCTTTGAAAGAACATGCTAGAAAGAACACAGAAACCTTGTTTCAGGTCTTGTAAAGAAATGTTCCCAATGTTTAACTAAACAACAGTCTGAAGCATTGTAACAGCTTACAGAAAATAACAATCTGGGGAAACATGACGCTGTGCCTTTGTATCACCTGAAATGTGAAAGTCGGTGATCTGAAGTAGTTGACGTTTCACTGCACCAGGACTCACTGTGTCAAGCATTGACTGAGGATTGCTGGAAATGGAAAAGAGAGAGAGAGAAGGTAAGGCTTGCTTTCTGTTTTCATCTTATAGGTTCATAGGTTCATAGATTAGTACTAGGCTAACTGCCCTTGCAAGCCATTTTAAGCCTAGCCAATTATCCCTTGTGAGACTCAAACCCTGCATCTTGTGTTTGTAAGGCAAACACCTTAACCATTAGGCCACCCTTCTCCCTCTTTTACTTTGCATGACCTTGATGTAGAGTTATGTAAAGAATAGGGAGTTTGAGCTTCTCACTCTACAAAAAACAATTACTTGTGCACTTGCACACATTACTGTTTGATTTCCCAAGGATTTAAACATTTTATTTTCAATTAGTGCTGCATTAACTTAAACAGCACACAGTTAATCTTACTAAATCCAAGAATCTGTTTATTTTGAAAACAAATAATGGCATCTTTCTTGTTAATGGAAAATGCAAGACTTATTTATTATCAGGTTTAAATTATTACAGAGAAACTGAAAAAGGGTACATTTTTAGCATACAAAAAGCTTGATAATGCTCTTGAAGAACTTCCCAAAACTAGCTTGCTGGATTCAGGTGTATTTGGATATTTGTTATCTGTTGTCAGACCAAGGCTAGGTGCCATTTTTGCCATTACCAGATTCATAAGGGTGAGCCTGGTACACTTTTAAGTCCAGTCATGCTGACACACTTCAGAGACTGAATCCCTTGCCAATTTTGTGGAACATTTTTTAAAACAATGATAAAGAAGCTGTCATTACTTGTAGTAGATTGTTGTGACTTTTTTGGAAGGTTAAGAACTGTGAGTAATGTCAACATATACTCTAGTAAATATAGACCCTTCTGACTTATGCTCTGTTATTCAGCTTGGCATTGGTATGGCCTGGTTTAAAGTTATGCTGGAACACTCTGTACAGTTCAGTGATACCTTAACTTTCGAATGGTTTAGAGGCTGTTTTGAGAAATACCTTCTTGTTTTCTTCTTTTTTTTTGACAAAGTATCCCTGCAGAGCAAGAAAGTAGTTCTGAGGGCTGCTATAGTCCTTCATTCTGCTGCCATGTCCTTATCTCTTGGGGAAAATTATGCTCAACAGTATTCATTTACACTTTGTAAACTGGGCTAGTCCCACTTGGACAGTGGCTTGTTTTCAGGGGAGGCCTAAAGTTGGATTCATACTAGAGTCATTGACATGTTTTATGTGGGTTGGAGGTGACCTTGAAGTACAAGTTTTTATATGATTACTTAAAATTTTCCTACTTTTTTATAACTCTCTTGCAACAGTTCTGAAGATGCTTTCAGTTTCTTAGATTTTAATGGTTTATAAAGATATTACAAAGAACATTTTTTATAAAAATCTTCATAAGACCCATTGCCTGTAATGACAAATTACATTTTGCAAGCATTTTACAAGCATGTATCACCCCAATATTAAATATAATATCCCCAAGCAACAGTTAATGAATGCAAGTAGGCTAACTAAAGAACACAAGTTTTTGTTCAAACCTCTGAGGAACATTTAACAAACTTGAACAAATGAGGCCACCCTAGGGACACTTCGAAGTAGTCAAAAAGGTGACAATTAAGAACTGTCAAATGCGCTCCTGTGTAGACAGAGCTCTCAACATTTGCAAACAGAATTTGGAACAAAGTAAAAAATAACTAAGGAAGGGACCCCAGATTAGGGACATATTTTAAATGCTGGCACTATTATCTTAGAAATAGGTCTGCAAACAGACAGAATACTTTAAGAAAGGTTCATTTGATGCAGCACAGTAATGCAGATGAAACATCTGCAGTGTTAATAGTCCTTAATACTGACTGTAAACCTATTAAAACTTTGATTAAAATAACCAGAAGAGGTTAACAATACATAAAGAGCTTGGATGGATGGTTGGGCCAGATCCTGTTTTTGTTTTCCAAAAGAACCTCCAACTGGAAAAAAATACACGATATGAACCCTTGTGTTGGGATTTGTTTGACTCTTCGTTTTTAATGACTTCTATTAACATTTTGAAAATTACATAACATGTAAACAAACAGCACACAAAATATATATATAAATCTGTCTGTCATATTCATAACATATGAACATTCTAAATTTGATAATTCTACCTTTGAACAAATTTAATCTAATGCTTATCAAAAAGAGAAAATAATTTTAATCGGCTGGCAAGTTCAGTGTTCAATTTGTTTGTTCTCATTTTAAAAGTTACTAATTGTCTCTGACAAACAACAGTGGCAGTATTTATGAATTTAGTGACGGAAGGAGTGAATTCACTTTTCCAGTGTCTGGTAATAGGTTTTCCAGCAATAGACAGTAAACTCCAGAAAAGAGCTTACTAAGAGTTTGAGAACAGTTTAGTTTAAATGAACTTGACAGACCATAGCACTGTTAATAAAGCTGTATAAGCAGTAGTTGATCCTCTTTTTAGTAGGTGAGAAGGTAAAGAAATTAAAATGGGTAGTGTTGTGCCACTTAAGTCGCAATTTATGTAAGTTGGTGGTGAATACTTTTATTGGAAAAATGAAAGGAGTTACAAAAGAGGAATATAGACTGTTGCTGAGGATATTACAGTTACTGGCATATTAGTTATGCAGAAGATTTGATTGTAATTATAAGGATTCTAAAAAACCCTGTTATGTTTAGTTATGTAGATAATATGATTATAGTTGGCGAGGATACTAATTATGTACAATATACAGTGGTGATCTCTAAGGGAGATAGTCTAGAGCTGAATAAAAAATGTAAAGGTCTTATGACAGAAAAAGAACTGGTAAAGTATAGTGTGTGTGTGTGTGTGTGTGTGTGTGTGTATATATATATTTTATATCTATCTGTGTGTGTGTGTGTGTGTATATATATATATATATATATATATATATATATATATATATATATATATACACATATATAGTTATTTGCGGATATATATAAAATATGTGTATATGTGTGTGCATGTACATACACATATGAACATACACATACATTGATAATGCATATATACTTCCATGCACATTATATGTATGCAAAAGGTATATGAAGGTAATAGGCGTACATTATAGATACAAATATTTAACAATAATGGAATAAAAGAACATTTTTGAGAAAATGAGGGTTGTCATAAAATATGAAAGTCATATGCCAGATCATAAAGGAAAACGTTTATTTAGATAAATTAGTATTGTTATTGTAAATAGTTGTTGCAGTGAATTATGTCCTATGTTAGAAGATCTGGAGGTGGAACTGCTGAATGTGTTTTCTCATGATTATGTGGTCTGAAGTTAAATTGTGTGAAATGAGGAGTTTTATACAAATGGAATATAAAGGAGCTTTGCAGGTAATTCATGTCAGTGTGTACATGTCCTTAAAACTGCATTAGAGGCTAGTAAAGTTGTGGAAGAAAAGTCAATATATGGTGATATAATAAAGCAACATTATAGAACATTACATAATGTACTAAACAGTGGCAGAAAAATAAACATTTTGTATTGATAACTCTTATTACCTGATTATGGAAAAGGCTTTATTGTTGTAAGAGAAAGAGTGTCTGACAGGTAGAGAGGACCACAATTATGAGCTTCATAGCTTCATACTATAATTAAGGATTTGAATCTGTCAGTCTGTTTCATGTGTGTTTACTTAAAATTGTATAGGACTAGGCATCTTACAGTCACTGACTGCTTTCCTAGCATTGTTCATACTTTCCTGTTAACATACTGTGTGACTCTGTGCAAGTCATTTAACAAGATATTGTTTCCAGACTGCTTGTGAAAAAGGATTGTGCCTAGTGGGCTTCCCGGTTAATAAATTAATAACATAAAAAAAAATAAGACTAGAAGGAAAACAAATAAATGGTATGCAGATGCCTTAAGGAAGTATTGTTTAATACTTAGATGGGAACCCTCTAAGTGTCTGTGAGACCAATAAGATAGACTATGATATACAGTTCAGGAATATGGGACTTCTATCTGGAGACTAAATCAGACATTTTTATAGGTAAAACCATGATGAACTATAAAATGCAAAACAAAAGGATGTGTTTCACTAATGGGTTTGTATAGTGAATATTAGAATATAGTGTCATGTACAGCAACCATATAAGTGGTATTGGATGATTGCTGCAAAAAGAATTATGATGAGAAAATTAGCATTGTTAACAATCTATAATATCCATGTTGAGTTTTATGAAAATGTTTAGCATAATCAGTCAAGACAATAGATAAGTCATATATTGTATTGACAGTTATGAAGGATTAGGTATGCACATATTCTTATTAATGAACATGGAATAAAATGTGATTACTATTAAAAGGAAAGGTGGGAATAAAACATGATACATTTATTTAAGATAATGATTTGTTTTATCTTATATTAAATGGAAGTCAGCAAAAATATCTAATTTGCTATTTTGGCTTGTATATTGCATTTATGAGTTATATTTTGCATTCATTATTTGTGATAAGTAAGAAACAAAAATATACATAAACCTATGTTGTATTTGCTAAATAAAGTAACTCTCACAGTTTTGGATAAATGCCATCCAATTAATCTTCTACAATCTCAGGAACGCTGAACCTGCCATAGGACTGACATGTGATGCTCCTGCTGGTCAAAGGTGTGTGCTACAAGTAAGTTGAAATGCAAAACTAGGAAGAAAAATATAGAAGCAGTAGAAATTAATAACGTGTTTGACTAATTATGTAGATTTTAGCAGTTGGCTGAGTCCATGTTTCTGGAATAGACTCCCTTACATGTCAAGCAGAAGACTTCCTTAGCAACATTTAAAACCAATGTGAATAATTGAATGGGTAATTACAAACTTTTATCTGGGATATGTGGATAAAATCTACTTAACTTTGGACTTTATTACTTCTCTTTTTTCTTAAAGTATTTTATTGAAAATTTTGAAGATCAATAACAGGATTCAATAGAATGAGATATTAAAATAGTACTTAATTAAATAACATTTATAATATGGAAAAATAAATTTGAATTAAACTATATGCAATATGTACAATGAAACCTGAGATCAGAATTATTTAAAAAATATTCAAGACAAAATTATAATTCTAAAAATGAATAAAACAATTTGACTGGGTGAAGAAAATGAGTCTGTAATGGGCATAATCTTCAACCAAGGATTGTTATTTAGTTTGTTGGGGTAGATTCTTCTTTCATTTATTGCATTTCTTTGATTGCTGTGTCTTTAACAGAAGAAGGAAGTCTTCAAACTTTCAGTTGGAATCTTCCAGTTTTTTGTTATAGCCACCACAAGTATTGACCAAGTTAGATATAAGTAGTCTTTTTATATTGTTTGTGTCTAGAATATTAAAGAGTATCATTTCTTTTGGTAAAATGAAAGTATCACTCCACAAAGTCTTAAAAAATTCTTGGACTTTTGACCAAAAAATTTGTACCATATTATAGTCATAAAACATATGGAACCAATTAGCCTTTAAATGATTTTTACATCTCCAACATTCAATATTCGTTTACTTTTTCATTTTTTGCAAATCTATCAGGAGCTATACATGCTCTAAACAACAATTTCCAAATAAAAATCCTCCAGTAGAGTGTCCCAAAAGAATTTTTAATAGAGGAAAGAAGTTGGATTTTACTTTGTTCAGAAAAAATTACAAAACGCTCTTTTGAAAAAAATCCCAAATGTTCTCATTCAAATTGGAGTGGTCATTGTCTTAAGAGTAATTTAGACATTAAAATATCAAATACTCTAGAATGGTAAATAATTTCATGTAAATTTTGCATTCAATCTAGTATCTGTATATAACTTGAAATGATTGAAGGAAAGAATGAATTTTGGAATGAAGCTAAATTAATTATAGATACATTTTTATTGTTCAAGCTAAACTCCTAACAAATGGTATTGGTTGACTTAACTGTATTTCCTTCAATACATTTAAACCTTAATAAAAACTTTCAATTTTGTATGAGTTAAAATTTGCATTGGTATATTGTTTGTATATCTTTTGTCAAAAGAAAAAGGAATAAGGGACTCAAACCAAAGTTTATATTTCACATTTGATAATATTATTTTCTTAAATATTTTTAATATTGAATTAATATAGTTAGAATTAGATGGATAATATGAATGTGACTGAAAATATTTACAAATATGAAACCAAAAGGGAGTATATACATTAAAGTTTGTTGAATTCAATAAATTTAATATTTTAGTGTTGAAAAGTTGTGAATGTAACATTTTCCAGATAGATTTATAATTATTATCTAACCAATTGAAGGCCGTCTTTATAACCACTGCTATAAAATAAGTTTCTATATTTGGAAAATGTATTCCCCCATTACATCAAAGTCTAAATTGGTGATATATATACTCAATCTAGGTTTGTTAGGATACCAAAAGGACTTTAATAATAATTTATTTATTGTTTTTGTTTCTTATTAGGTGGCAACATAAAAGATTGAGTTATTTATAATTTCTTCTCATTTTGATAACTTGTAGTTTATTTTCAAATTAGATATAAGTATTATTCCAAGAATGAATTAGAATATTTAAAGGAATTATTATTTTCATAGTTATAATTTATAGTCTTATTTATATTACTAAGTATATAAATTCCTAAATATAAAAGGTTAGTAGATTCCTTACCTATAATATGATTGATTATATTTGTTAAGTTACTTTTTTAGTAATGAGATATTTCAATGTAGAGTTATTAAAATGTAAATTTGACATCTTTTGAAAATTACATATTATTTTTTCAAGTTCTATTAATGTTTCTTGGGAGTTTTTTATTGTTAAAAGAATATCATCAGCAAATAATATAATTATGGAAATATGTTCCTGATCAAACTCTGTACCTTGGATTTTTGTGTTTGAGGTAATAAGAATTACAAATAACTTGATAGCTAAGTTAAATAGTAAAGGTGAAAGAGGACAAGCTTATTTAGTTCCTTTTGTTATGTTTGTAAAAACTGAGATATATGGCCTACTTTCACATATGCATTTTTATTATCATAAATGGCTACTAACATTTTATTGAATTGTGAGGGAAAATTGAATAAATATAATATTTCAAATAAATAGTTGCAGTCAATTGAGTCAAAGGCTTTTTCAGTATCTAAAGTTTTAAATAATAGTTCAGTTTTTTTTTAGTATACATTACATCAATCAGAGTAATTAATCTTTTAATAGTTTTGGAAGTTTAGCTTTTATGAATGAATGCAGTTTGATCTGAACTAACTTTTTCCAGTAAAATCCCTTTCATTCTGTCTACTAATATAGACATGAATATTTTATAATCTACATTAAGAAGCAAAACTGGTCTATAAGAAGAACATTCCACAGTATCTTTGCCTTCTTTTATTACTAGAGTAATTAAAGAGCATTTCCATAATGGTCATATTTGAAATGAGTTTTGGCCCTCAACAAAAACTTTATGTAGATGTATTACATTTTTTTTTCAGGAAGAATTTATTTCAGGAGTAATGCCATCATTTCCAGGAGATTTATTAGTTTTAATAATTTTTATTTTTTGAATTATTTCTTATAAAAAAATAAGTTTTAACAAAATATTTTTTGTAAGGAGGAGATTTTTTTAACTAAAGATTTATCAAAGTTAGATAATAAATCCTTTCCACTATTTATTGTTTTTTTTAATTAAGGATGAATAATGATTTCTGAAGATTTCTAAAATGTCTCCAATATCAGAAATTGGTTTATTTTTAATTTTCTTTAACCTTTAATAATATTATTTGTTTCAAATTTAATTCTTTTAGATATATTCTTTTAGTGTTTAGGAAATCTTGCATAAGATGTTAACTTGAGTTTTTCTAATGCCAATTTGGATTTATGAGATAGCAACTCATTATATTTATTATTTAGTTTTAATATTTCATTTTTTATCTTCCCTTTAATTCTCATCTTTTTTAAGTTATTTTAATGTAAATTGAATGTCTGACATTCTTTGTTCCATTCTTTTATTTTATTTTTGTATCAAGCAATAAATGTAAGCCATGAATATAAGCTTTAAATGAGTTGTCTCACACCATAATTAAGTTTGAATCAGGAGTATCATTAAAGACATTTTCTATTTCCTCTAATAACCAAGTTTTATATTATTTCCTTTTAGTAATATATACTGGGATTCTACTGATAAAAGTTAATCTTTTTAAAATTAGTCTCTATTATTAAAGTTAAACATTGTGATCTGAAAAAAGGACATGGAATTATATTAAAATTTAATGTTTTGAATTTATATTATGTGAGGTGAATATTTTATCAGTTCTTGTTTGTCTTCCATATTTTGAAGAATAATTTGGGCATTCTAGTGAGTTTTTATCTTTAAAGTTAAATGTATCCCTTAAATGAAAAGATTATTTCCATTTACTTAAAAGTTTAGCAATGGGAAGTAATTTAATTTTTCTATTTGAATTAGTTTCAAGTATATATAGCAAGCAGTTAAAATCACCTCCTAAAAGTAAATTTCCCGTACAATTGGTTATTATCTCTTCAAGATGTTTTTTGGTTAACTTCACTTTCATTCCTGGAAACCAATATAGATTAACCAATGTCCATACCCTGTCACAGTATTTGATGGTAATCATGGTGAATAAACCCTCTTTATCTTCATATTTAGATATAATTTGTGAGGTAATTGAAATCCCCCCCCCCCCCACAGAATAGCTACTTCTCTCTTTGGAGTTATAGGAGGAATGTGATAAGGTCACATGCTTGTTAACATTTCAAAACTGGTTGTCTACTTCTGTAGAAAAATATGTCTTGAAGGAAAACAACATTTGGTTTGTTAAGTTCTAGATATTTTAGAAGATTTGCACTTTTTAGGATTATTTAATCTGTTAATGTTTAATGATATTAAAAAGGCAAAATTTAAAAAAAACCTGTAAGCTTGAATTTTAATGCACATAAGATAAAACAGATCTCAGGCTGTAAAAAAATTAAAAAAAAAACACTTATTAACCCATAAAAACGTACTCATAGAATAGCAAAGATTACTAGTCTTCACTTGAGAAAACCATGTCTCAAGAATCTCACCTCACACCCAAAAAAGAGAAAAGACATTTTCTGAAGCTTCTTAAAAGAGTTCCACAGTATGTAAATGATTAAATGGGAATCAAGTCTAACTCAAAATGTTATAAATAAAACTAAAGAAACTAAACAAATTTGTAAGTATACATAGATGAAACATTTCAAAAATAAGAATAACACACGGAAAAACACTATTTCTGCTTCAGTTGATGTAGATATTTTTCACTAAAACATATAATTATGTCTTAAAAGTTCACATTTTAGTAATGCAGATCTAATTAAGGTAAAGTAAATATAATTTATTACTTATAAACATAACCATTCCCTTCTGTATTTTTCTTTCTTATAAGCTGTAACAAGGATGTAATTAAGTAAAAGCAAAATTTAAAAAAATAGTAAAAAGTAAAGAAATGTTTTAAGAAGTCATTCAGTGGCCAGTTTACCAGTTTCTGTAATTAAAAAAAAGAGTAAATTCAGTAGCTAGTGTGTTAATTACACCAAATATCTATTATTTATTAGATAAAAATTTAAAATAAATTGGATTAATTGGTTAAGTCACAAACAAAGAAGTAGAAAGCATAAATTACAGATGTAATAAGTTTTTTTAAATAACTGATACTCACTGAGTTTTCTTGCATTTAAAAGATCTGCTAGAATGTCTGTTAAAAATACTTTAAAATTCAAATGTTTTCTCCTCATATATGTAATGCTGTGAGTGGGATAATCAGATCCGATGTCTGAGATGTACTGTGGGAATTGATTTCCTTTTGTAAGAATTGTACATGAATGAATCAGACCTAGTCTACTTCTCTTTAAAATGAAAGAAACAGCCTCATATTGTTTCTCATCAGTTATACTAGGTTTAGTGTTAACAGCTGTTATATTTGGTCCAATCAACCTGTTTCAGTTTTCCATTAGAAAATTTTATACTAGAGTTCGCAAGAAGAAATTGTTTCATTCACATAGGATGTAAACCCTGAGCTAGTGCCATCACTTTTAGCATTTAGAACTTATACAGTATAATAATGTCAAGATGGATCATCTTGAAGTAAAGCTTTACATAGGGGACCACAAGCTTAATCAGTGACAACTGGTTTAAACTTAATACTGAGATTGAGAAAAAAAAAACAAACATCTGTTTTGATTACTACTCTATTAAAGTAGTAATAAGACTGATCTTAATAGCTCTATAAATAATATAAATTAATGTTTCCCCACTGTCTGATATATATAAATGAACTTCACCCATGTCAAAGAGGGGATATTATTCACCAACAACAGTAAAACAGGCTATCTTATTTTACTAAAATATCTTAGATTCAGCACTTACAAATCAGACATCTAGAAATGGGAAACAACATTAAAGAAAGCTGGGCATTGTTTGCCATTGTAAAAAACTGTCAAAGAGTACATGCATATTGCATATGAAAAACAAGTGTAGATTTTAGTTGCTTAACATTGGAATGTCTGATAACACCATGTTCTACTTTCAAATAAGGATCATCAAAAGAACTAGGGAAGCCCTTACTTCATAACTTAAATACTACTTCATCATTATGTTTTGGTCTATTGATGGTGAGTTTGTGATTTCAATGGCTGATATAAAAAGCTGAGCATAGGCGACATCATTGTTTTGATATATTGAATACAGATCAGTACAAGATCACTTTCAAGATTAGAAGACTGGTCAGTCTAGCCTTACAGTCATAAAAATTCATATTCAAATAAGCCCAGTCTGATAAGGTTGGCATTTTGTATTCACAACAAAAGCTTGACACAGCACTTGCTGCTTATAATTTCTTAACGTATTGCTGTTGGATTGACTAATGAATAAAGAAAATGCCTTTATTAAATGCAAAGCTGTTTTCCCCACTAAACTACAAACTCAGTGCGGTGCATACATCATTGAATGAAAAGGTGATGGAATAAAATAGTGAGAAATCACCTTATTCCAACCAAAGTGACTGTTCTCATAACCACTGAGACAGTTTATCTTAACGTTCTTTGGTTATTTGATTTCAGATAAGTCATAACGCACTTTAAGGTTTTTTTTTTTCAATATCTGTCGGTCTGTCTCTCTCTCTCTCTCTGAAAAAAAAACATAAAATAATGTGCACTCTGAATCCAGGGGAATGATGTGAAGCATACTTAGAATAAATTATGAAGATCTTGTTGTTATTTCTGTATTAACAGACATTAAGCTGGAAGCAATGAACTAAAAGCACTGTTCTATGACTAAAACAAGAGCTATGTTTGCAGCAATTATCTATGAAACTAATCCCAATGTCACTTATCACAGATTGAATACATCTACAGATCCATCCTAGCTTAGAGTATGGCTATCAGTGAATATGATGCCTTGTGCATGTTATTATTTGTATGACTTTGATGAAGATCCCCCCCCCCCCCCACAGTTAACTCATTGCCATCTTGACTCCACCCCACTGACTTTATTACTTCTTAATAGTGTCTTTGGCTGTAAATTTAGTAAGAACCTATGAACCCATCCTGCATGTACCAGTATGGAATTTGGAACTGTGTTTAAACAGAAAGAGCCTTACATTTGACATATCAAGTATATTATGGAGCTTTTTGAAGTTTTCACACATTGAGAAGTACTACAAACATTTTAGACAACATAAATCAAAGAAGTCATATTTATGGATTAATCTATTTGGGTGTATGGAAAACTGATAAACTGTATACCAAAGATAGAATCCCACAAAGCTCTCCATCCCATACTAGCACAGATTTGTGAGTATTACAGTGCAGATGGTCTGCATGCAGTAGTCTGTATGTACTTTGTAAGTATTTACTGCCCAACTGATAATGTTATTTATTTAAATATTTGCTGTATACAGTACTTCTTTAGATACACTGAAAGCAAATCTGACTGCAGTTTTATATTAAAGTGAAGTTCTACAGAATCGTATGCATACATACTGCTGGATTTTTGTGGCTGGGGCATTTATGAAGGGAAACCCCACATTGTCAGATTTACGTACTTTAAACAAATATATGTCTCTGTGATGCAAACTGGTAATTATTACTGCTTAATAACTTACTGTACATTAAACTAAGACATATGGGAAGGAGCTGAGTCATAGGAGATATGTCAATTGTCTGCTTTTCTGGAACAACATTTTCTCTACAGCCACAATCTCTGTAGCAGCACAAATGGACTTGTAAATGTTCACAAATTGTTTGTCAATTTTCTTGAATTACATTTACTTCAGTATAATACTCTGCTTATTTTTGCAAAAACAAAAGTTGTTTCAACCTTTTTTTTTTCTGTTAGTGATACAACTGAAATTGTTTTCGTAAGGAGCTTCTTACTTTATTCTTTGTTGAGTAAAAGTTCTCTGTGACAATGGCTGTAATGTGGCAGCATTTTAACTTACGTAGCTTTAGATTTTCAAAGTGAAATCTGTCAGGTACCATTTTTATGAACTGTACCTGTGAAAATGTGCTGTTCTTCCTAGAGGTCATTTCCCAGGCTATGAAAACACATTTTGATGTGAATTACACAATGACATTAATTCAAGTAAAACTGAGTCAGACTGACAAAATCTTGAGTCTTCATTTACTGTGGTAAAGTATGCTTATAATTGCTTGTACTTAATATTTTGACTTGAATCTTACCGTGAATCATATTTGAGACTTCTTCTCATGAAGGATTGCACATTATTTTTAGAATTTAGATTCATTCATTTATTTATTTTGCTTTTGTTCACTAGGAAAGTCCTACGGGCTGAAACAGTAGCCCTTTTCAGTGGAGACCCAGAGAGAAAATCACCACAGATGTACAGTGTAATCATAGTACAGTACTTAAAAAATAAAAATGAAAAAAAAAATCACAGCATATTAGTACTCATATACTTATGAGCTAGAAATTCACACAAAATATGAAAATTCACAAAGGAATTAAGTTCACAATAATTAGATGGAATTCAGTTAGTGAAACAAGCAGCAAAATAATACATATGTAAGAATGAGCTTAGGTTTCTTTGTAAGATACACTAATTTCAACAAAAGCTAGATTATAGGTTCATAGGTAAGTACTAGGCTATCGGCCCTAGGGCCTATACAAGCCTAGCCAAACAAGGTTCCCTGGATTTCACCACCCAAGAAAATTATTTTCCTGTGCCCCTGTCGACCAGAGCCACAGCAGTGATCCCCGGGGTGAATTTCCTATTTCTCATCCAATTGTCAAGATTTTTCTTAAAGAGGGCTAATGAGGAGCTTTGCTTGACATGAATGGGCAGCCTATTCCAGAGCAAGGGGGGGTCTCTGGCACAAGAATCTATCCCTCCAGCATGTTCTGTTTATTGTGGTGAGAAGATTTAGCTCCCTGGAGCATGTGGCTCAGAGAAATTGGGATTTCATTAAGTGTAGCATGTCTATCAGCTCTGGGTTAGACATGGCTTTGTACTTTAGGCAGAGATTGCCTCGGAGTAGGCAATATGCATCTTAGCAGAGCTAGAGTTTTTTGAGACAGTTGGCATATGGCATCTGTTTGAGGCCGGTAATCCTCTTAGTGAGGTATTTATGTGGCCTTTCAGCTGTTGCAGGTATCTTGTGAGGTACATGCCAAATGGGGCATTGTACTCTATGATGGGTCTAATAATGGATGAGTAGAGAGGAATGATAACCTCTCTTTTTCTGGAGGAGAAGCCCTTTGTGGTGAGGTGTGCCACGTAGAAGGATTTCCTGACTACTGTGGTGATGTGATTATCAAAGGAGAGACTACTATCCACCTGTGTCCCAAGGCCTCGTATCACACTTTCAGTGTTTAGTAGGCTACCACCTATGTGGTAGTAAATAGGTACAGTATTTTTCCAAAAGGGGGTGACAGTGGATTTCTTGGCATTGAGCTTTAGGCCATGACTTTGACACCAAGCATTAGTCTCAGTGAGGCCTCTTTATAGAATGTCCACATCCTTAGGTGAATTGATTATGGCTCCTAGTTTGCAGTCATCTGCGAATTTCATTAGCTAGAGACCAGCTGTATTAGCCTAGACTTCAGAAAAGTAGATACTGAACAGGAGAGGACCCAGAACCAAACCCTGTGGTACTCCACTGTCAGTGGTCTGAAGTCAGATTTGGAGTCGGCTACTTTCACTGTGTGGGTTCTGTCAGTGAGCCAGTTGGCTACCCATCTTGTGACATAGGAATTTATGCCTAGTCCAGTGAGTTTATGTATAGTGCCAGAGTGGAGGATGGTGTCAAAAGCCTTGGCAAGGTCAAGATAGGCTGTGTGCACCACCTTGCCCTTGTCTACAGCTCTGGTGACTGCTTCAAAGAAGTCAATCAGGTTTAGGAGGCATGATCTATCTTTTAGAAACCCAAGCTGGGTGGGGTCCAGAGTATGGAGGTTACCTATGTCTTTGTTTATAAGCTGTAGGATGATGCATTCCATAGCCTTGCAGACCAGGCTCGTCAGGCTAATGGGGCAGTAGTTCTTGGGGTCTTTGGTGGCACCCCCTTTGTGGAGTGGGATAACTGTCACTGTGCACCATTCCATAGGCACAAAGCCTGAAGTGAGGCTATGGTTGAGAATGGTACTTACGTGGGGTGCCAGTTTGTTCTGTAGTTCATGCAGACCGCAGCCTGGGATGTTGTCCGGTCCCATGGATGCTGTGTTCCTGGCTTTGGAGAGTGCGGTCTTTACCTGTGCAGCCATGATTTCAGGGGCTTTGCAGTCATCCAGTATGGGGATGGGCCCTTTGGGAGTTGGGGGGGGTGAAGTTAGCACTGAATCTGTCTGCCAGGAGTGGTAAATTTAGTGCCATTGTGCTGTACTTCAGAGCAGATCTGAGTGTTGCCATTGAGATTCTTGACATAAGCGTAGAAGGCTTTGTGGTTGTCTTAAAAATCCATGGTGATTTGATTTTCGTAACTAGCTTTGGAGAATTTTATAAGAGATCTCAGCTTCTTGCTGATGCTGACCAGGGAGTTCCTGCAGTCCTGGGAATTTACTCTTTTTTGCAACAGCTTCTTCCTTCTGTTGTAGAGCTTGTTTTTGGCAGGGGACCACCAGATTGGCTTCCTTTTTCTTGGTTGTGTTGGGGATGCCATTGTCCAAGCACTCGTACATGTGCTTATACAGCGCATTTGTATATAATTCAGCAGTCGTACCACATTTTTCCATCTGTGTGGGTGTAATGAAGTTTGCCACTTCTGACTTAAGAAGCATGAAGTTGGCTTTGGAGAAGTTTTTTTTACAGTGGTTTCCTTAATGGAGAAGGATGTCTAGGGTGATTAGCTTGTGGTTGCACGTGAACAGCGAGGAGTTGACCACTGGCGTAGACCATCTGTTACCCATATTGGTAATAACCAGTCCAGGATGTTTGGAAAAGCCACAAACAAAACAGAAAACCAAAAAACCACCAGTAGTGTAGCCAACGGAAACAGACAAATGCAGCCACAACATATTTAGCGCTTTCATTCACTAAATTTTAATCCGTGAACTTCTTCAGAAAAACAAAACCAGAACATTACCCAACTCCCTTAAATACCTGTAGATACAGGATATGACATCACTAAAAACTTGTTTTTTTAAAAAACAACTAATTTCTTCAATAACATGTAAAATGTTAAAAATACAAATCAATACATACTCAATTTGAAATGTTTCTTGTGCAATAGATAGTTTATGGGTCACCAGTTTTGTACATAAACTTCTTAACATCAGAAATTTTAACAAAATGTTTATTATATAATAGTTTTTTTGAGTATGTATTGATTTGTATTTTTAACATTTTACATGTTATTGAAGAAATTCGTTGTTTTTTAAAAAAACGAGTCTTTTAGTGATGTCATATCCTGTATCTACAGGTATTTAAGGGAGTCGGGTAATGTTCTGGTTTTGTTTTTCTGAAGAAGTTCACGGATTAAAATTTAGTGAATGAAAGCGCTAAATACGTTGTGGCTGCATTTGTCTGTTTCCGTTGGCTACACTACTCGTGTTTTTTTTTTCAGTCCAGGATGTTGCTACTCCCTGGTAGAGGTATGGACAAGCTGGTCCAGGGTGTTGGAATTGATGAATTCCAGAAAACATTGGACAAATGAGTTAGTACATGAGAAGTTTTCCCAGTTGATGGAGGGGTAGTTGAAATCTCCCAAAATTAGGGTATTGGGCTGTACATTGATATTATCCAGTATATTGAGAAACATGGAGTGGGCGCCCTGGGGCATGGGAGGGGATCTGTAACACACTACAACCTGAATTGCAGTCTTGCCCAGTGTTAATTGTACTCAGATAATTTCAGAGACATTACATTGAGCAACTAGTCTGGAGGTGTGGATATCCTTTATGAGTATGGACACACCTCCTCCTTTAGTATTTTGGTCCAGGTTAGGTGGCCAAAAGGTTCATAGGTTCATACTAGGCTAGCTGCTAGGGCATTTATAAGCCTAGCCAGAGTGTGTTTGGCTTTCACCACCCATTTTAAATTAATTTTGCTATGCCCTTTTTCGAGGTTAGTATACTGTGCCTCTGTCTAACAGTGACACAGAAGTGATACCCGGGGTAAATCTACGATCTCCCATCCACTCATCAAGATTCCTCTTGAAGAGAGCCAATGAGGGACTCTGCCTAACCTGGACTGGGATTTTATTCTAGAGTGAAGGGAGCCTCTGGGTTATGAATCTGTCCCTCCAGCATGTCCTATTTATTTCAGTGCTGAGGTTCAAGTCTCTCAAGCGCATAGCTCGATGGGATTTGGATTTTCTGAGGTGCAGCATGTCCATTAATTCCAGTTTGGACATGACTTTATACGTCAGGCACAGATCACCTCTGAGCAGGCGGTATGCCACTGAGTAGAGCTGGAGTTTCTTTAACCGGGCAGCATATGGCATCTGTTTGAGCCCTTTGATCCTCTTGGTGAGGTACTTTTGGGGTCTTTCCAGTTGCTGCAGGTGTCTGGTAAGGTACATCCCAAAAAAGGCATTGTACTCAATTATGGGCCTGATGAGGGATGAGTAAAGAGGCACGATGACCTCCCCTGATCTAGATGTGAATCCCTTCATGATTAGGTGGGCTATATAAAATGTTTTTCTAACCACTTTGGCCACGTGGTTGTCAAATGAGAGATTGCTATCAACTTGGGTCCCCAGGTCCCTAATTACTTCTTCTGTACTTAATGGATTAATTTGTGGGCACTTTGTTTTTGCCAAAGGGGATGACTATACACTTTGTGGCCTTTAGCTTGAGGCCTTGGCTCTGGCACCAGTTGTCTGTTTCTATGAGGCCCTTTTGGAGGATGCTTGTGTCGGCTGGAGAGTCGATTATGGCACCCAGTTTGCAGTCATCTGCGAACTTGGACAGCCACAGTCCTTCCGTGTTTGCCTGTACCTCCGAGAAATATATACCGAACAAGAGAGGTCCCAGGACTGAGCCTTGTGGGACGCCACTTGTAACTGGTTTGGAGTCTGACATGGCTCCAGCAATTCTAACCATGTGGGTTCTGTCCTTGAGCCAGTTTGCAACCCATTCTAGTGACATAGGGGTTTATATTTAAGCTGGTGAGCTTATCTATAATGCCCAAGTGGGGTATTGTATCGAAGGCTTTTGTGAGGTCCAGGTAGGCTGTGTGGACCACCTTCCCCTTGTCAATGGCCTTGGTGACTGTTTCAAATAAATCGACCAGGTTTAAGAGGCAGGATCTGTCAGCTAGGATGTTGGCAATGTCTGTGGGTTTGGTGTATTTTTTGTCATTTTGGACTAATTCTGAGCATATCTGGGAATTCCCACCCAGGTTCCTAACATAACTAAAGAAAGCCTTGTGATTATCCTTAGTGTCCTGTGCAATTTTTCTCTCAAAGCTGGCCTTAGATGATTTTATTAGTGCCCGTAGTTTTTTGCTAACACTGATCAGAGATGCCTTCCCTTTTTGGGATTTTGCTCTGTCATGTAGTAGCTTCCTCCTTCTATTGTATAGTTTGTTTATGGCTGGGGTCCACCAGACAGGACGTCTGCCTTTGGAGGATTGGGTCTTGGTTTTATTTGGGATTGCATGATCCATGCATTCCTGAAGGTGTTCATAGAATGCGTTTATAAAGGATTCTGCTGTCTGAGCCGTATTTTCCACAGGCCCGGGGGCTTTGAAGGATTCCACCTTGGTTTTGAGGAGTGTGAAATTTGCTTTAGAGAAGTTTTTCACTGTGGTTTTCTGGGCAGGGGGTGGGGTCGGGATGTGAATATCCAGTGAGATCAGTTTATGGTCTGATCTTACCAGTGAGGGATACACTTTTGGTCTGCAGCATAGAGTCCCCATGTTGGTGATGATCAGGTCCAGTATGTTTTCCCCTCTTGTGGGAGTGGTAACAAGTTGTTCCATAGCATTTTAGTTTATAAATTCTAGGAACCTTTGGGCTAGGGTGTTGGAGCTAGAGTAATGCTCCCAGTCTATGTTTGGGTAGTTGAAGTCACCCAATATAATGGTGTTTGGAGAGACCTTCATATTTTCCAGTGTTCTCAGGAAGGCCGAATGGGGTTCTTGGGTTTGGGAGGGTGGTCTGTGGCAGGCTATAAACTGGAAGGCAGTTTTACCCACTGTTAGTTGCACATGGATAGTCTCTGATGCTTCGTGCTGTGCCACCAACCTGGAGGTGTGGGTATCTTTGACGAATATTGATACTCCCCTTCCTTTTGTGGTTCGGTCCAAATTTTGGGGCCGAAAAGCATGGTATGAGGTATAAACCTGGTAGTGCTGGGGTGCTCTCGGGAGCCTTGAACCAGGTTTTTGTTACTGCACAGATATCAATGTTCTCCATGCTAAGGAGAGTTTCGAGTGCATGCATCTTGAGGTTTAGACTTCTGGCGTTGAGTAGCATTACTCTTAGTTTCTTATCCCTTGTGATACCTATGGAGGTGGGTTTGTCTTTTGAGCCTTGCCTAAAAAAGGCACTATGGGGGTAGCAAGAGCCTTTGCCAATATCCGAAAGCCCAGGGGTGGCAGGTGCAAGCCATCCTTAGCGAAGCATCATGGCTTGTCGAGCATGTCATCCCAGGCTGACAGGCATTGGATCCCCTTTGAATGACACCAATACTTAAGCCAATTGTTGAAATTGATCATCTTGTCTTCATATTGTGGCATCATTCTTGGTGAGGGTAAGATGCTACTCAAGGTCAGGGTCATACCGGCCTGGGCTACATGCTCAGAGAGCTCCTCTATGCCTCTTTTCATGTAGTCCAGGGAGGTACATCTCAGGTCATTTACACCAGCATGGACAATGACTGAGTCGTATTTGTACTTGCCTTGGAATGACCTGTGTGCATGTGTTATGTGGCGGATCCTAGCGCCCAACAGGCAGCTCACCATGACCTTCTCCTTGTTCAGCCTGGTGAGCGGGATGTCAGTGTACCTGACGATAAAGTTACCTATTACAAGTGTATCAGGTGTGTTGTTTAGCCTTAAGGGCTGTGACTGTTCGGCACACTGGCTTTGTGAGCTGTGTGCTGCACGTGTTTTGTTTTGGGGTAGCGGTTGCTTGGGTGTCTGCTTTGGAGGTCTCTGCTGCTTAGGCATATTTTTATGTAGAGCCTCCGAGTATGTTTTTGTGTGTTTATGTGTTTGGTTTGCTGTCGTGGTAGGTCTATGTGAGACTGGAATTGTAGTGAATGTGGTTTCCTTCTATTCCTGACTGGTTACGCTAGTACTGAGTTGAGAGAGCTTAGCCTCCAGTTTGGCTATATGGTTGCATCTCTCACATGTGTTGGAATTTGATGGGAGAAGGAGAGGGTTGTCTGTGTACATGAGGCAGTTGTAACATTGCCTCAAGATTCCCAGATTCACCAGCTGGACCAGAGAGGAGATTGACAACTGACCTTTGGTCATGCTAGAATAGTATTGGGAATTCCTTTATAATTGAAAAAGGGCCAATGGGGAACAAGGTACTCAAGGGGAGTTTGTGAGGGTGTAGTGCTTTTAATTTTTTAGTGCTGACTTAGTGAGCAAGTGCCAGGTAACTTAAATGCAATGTGTTACAGGTAACTTAAATGCAAAAATGACAAACAGTAACTTTCTTTCAAGTGAAACAAGGAAATAAGTACAGTAAGCAATGCAGATATCACTAGGGATCCACAGAAGTGCTGAAAAGCTGCATTTTAGGTGGAATTAGTGTTTCAGGGAAATAACAAGCAAACAAACAACAAGCATACAAACAAAGCTATATTCAGCAGGTCTGGATCTAGTCTATGCTACAGCAAACAAGGTGTACCAATTTCAGTAAGAAACAGTTCAATTATGCAGGCACTATAAGCCTTTAACCAGAAATTCCCAGCTCAGAAGGGCAGAGTCCAGCCTCTCCTCCCACAAGAGTGCAGACCACGAACCTTCTTAATGTAAAATAACTGGCCTGAAGCCCGAGTGCTTAAACCAGAATTAATACACTTTTAGAATAGCAGACACTAATCCCTCAATCAGCAGTTCCCAACTTAGAAGGATGTAAGCTACCTGTTCTGCCACTACAGTGCAGACCACAAACCTTCTTAATGTAAAACAACTGGTCTGAAGCCCAAGTGCTTAAACTAAAATGCTTAGAATGAGTTACACCAAGCAGTAATAAATACAACTGAGTATTTTTAAGATGACGCAAAAGCAAAATAAAGTAGGAAGAAACACAAATACAGTAAAAGCAGATAATTTTTTTTTTTTTTAAGTGGAAAGAGAGAAAGGAAAGAGAGAAAGTAGTAGCAGAAACTAAGCTGATTGGCCTTCTCAAATGTTCTCCCTGTACTGGGTAGAATGAGGTAATGACACTAGACTGGGAGGAGGGTCCCAGATCAAATTTACACTAGGTGTGGGCAACTGCAAAGCCACCAACTATAAAAACACTATATGAACATAAAGGGAGGGTGGGAAACAAATTGCAGAAATGTTTCTCACAGCTGAAAAGCAGCAGTGAGACTTTAAATGAAAGTTTTAAACAGCTAAAGGAGCCTCTAGAAAAAAGAGTTTAACTGCAACAAGTTATCAGAAACAAACAACCCAACAGATGCTTAATAAAAGTGGACAATTTCCAGTTAATACCTCACACACAGTGAAACTAGCTAGAAAAATACACAGTACACAAAGTGCTATAAATAACAAAGAAATAAAGAACAAAATAAACAAAAAACAGGATACTTAATGTTATATATTATAGCTCCGAGTTTCCTCAGTGTCCTTACTTCGATAAGCTCAGTGTGAAATGGCAGAACACTCACAACTGAACTTCTTAGGTAACAGAAAGTTGAAACCTGAGACAGCTTTTAAGAAAGAAATCTCAAAATAACCAATGAGGTGCTTAGTCTAAGCTGTAGTCCAGGTGACCTCAGTCAGCCAATGACCTCAAACAATTCTCTCTCACTGAAATGCCTGATGGCTTTGGCTAAACCAAGATGTCCCTGAATATGTGCTCAGACACACAGCCTCCACAAACACTAGGCCCAAATACAAGCCTGAATATGGAAATGCTACAAATATCCCCACTACTTAGAACAAACTGCAGAAATGTTTCTCACAGCTGAAAAGCAGCAGTGAGCCTTTAAATGAAAGTTTTAAACAGCTAAAGGAGCCTCCAGAAAGAAGAGTTTAACTGCAGCAAGTTATCAGAAACAAACAACCCAACAGATGCTTAATAAAAGTGGACAATTTCCAGTTAATACCTCACACACAGTGAAACTAGCTAGAAAAATACACAGTACACAAAGTGCTATAAATAACAAAGAAATAAAGAACAAAGTAAACAAAAAACAGGATACTTAATGTTATATGTTATAGCTCCGAGTTTCCTTAGTGTCCTTCCTTCCTTCCAATACTTACCTGTGTGTTAAGTATTGTAGTCTGGTAATGCAGGGGTGCTCTCTGGAGCCTTAAACCAGGTCTTTGTCACTGAACAGATGTCAATGTTCTTCATCTTAAGGAGAGCCTCAAGTGTGTGCATTTTGAGGTTTAGACTTCTATCATTGAGTAGCATTACCCTTAGATTTTGCTTGTTTATGTCTGTTATGGTGGTGTGTTTGACGTTTGACCCTTGCCTAAAAAAGGCACTATAGGATGAGGAAGAGCCTTAGCCAGTATCCGGAATTCCAGTGGTGACAGGTGTAGGCCATCTCTGGCAAAGCATCATGTCCTGTCTATCATGTCATCCCAGGCAGACAGATACTGGATCCCCTTTGAATGACACTAGAATCATAGCCAGTTGTTGAAGTCAATCATTTTGCCCTTGTACTGTGGTGCCATTCTGGGTGATGGCAGGATGCTACTCAGGGCTAGTGTCATACCTGCCTGGGCCACATGGTCAGAGAGCTCCTCCATGTCTCTTTTCATAAAGTCCAGGGAGGTGCATTGCAGGTCATTCACTCCAACATGGATAGTGAAAGAGTCATACTTGTACTTGTTGTAGATTGACCTGAGTGTGTGCGTTATATGTCAGATCCTGGCACCCAACAGGCAGTTGACAGTAACTTTCTCCTTGTCTAGCCTGGTGAGAGGGACATCACTGTGCCTGACTATAGAGTCGCCAGTGACTAGTGTGTTGGGTATGTTGTTTTGCCTTATGGGCTGAGGTTGAGTGGCACACTGATTTTGTGGGCTGTGTGTCATTTGGGTAGTGTTGGGGGGGTATTGATTGCTTGCATTTCTGCTTGGGAGGTCTCGGTTGTTTGGGCAGATTTTTATCGAAAGCCTCCGCGAATGTATTTGTGTGTTTCGTGTTACTATGTGTGGGTTTGGGTGGTGTAGGTTTTGATGGACTATGTGTTGTGTGTGGTGTGGTATTAACCTTTTCCTCCTTACTGTCTAGTCCAGTCTTGGCTGGAGAGAGCTTGGCTTCCAGTTTGGCTATATAAGTGCATCTCTCACAGGTTGTAGTGTTGGGTGGTAGGAGGAGAGGTTGTCAGTGTACAGGAGGCAATTGCTACAATGCCCCAAGATGCCCATATTCATCAGGTGAAGAGGAGAAAACACCTGAGCTGACACTTGGATATACCTGGTTAGTGCTTATTTATTTAAGTACTGGGAGTTGATTTTCTCTTGATTAGTGAGGAAAGTTGAGTACTGCAGTAATTTGTAGATTATTTAGTGCTTGCAGCAAGATTTGGACAAGTGATGAGCACAAGGAACAGTTTGAGTGCTAAAACTAGAGGACTGGCTACTTCATGGATCAGAAGCAGTTTTGAGTGCTAAAACTAGAAGACTGGCTAGTTCAAGGAACAGAAACAGTTTTGATTGCTAAAACTAGAAGACTGGCTAGTTCAAGAGAACAGAAACAGTTTTGAGTGCTAAAACTAGGAAACTGGCAAGCTCTAGGGGAAAATCTGAAGATCAGACTTCCTGGCACCAGGAATAGTTTAACCACAGTTAAACGCCACTGTATGATGCGCAAAACCGTGCAAACACGGGTTTTTAAACAGAAAGATGAAAGGAATAGAAATAGCCCAAAACAGCCAATAAAACTACAGATTCTGAGCTGAAACCACTCCTCCAAGTGGCAGGCTGTTTCAAAGCTCACCACTCTCACTGATGATCAGAGAAGCTTCCCTCTATCTTAAAAAGGTCTGGGCAGCACAGAACTTACAAACAGCCCAGAATTCAGCAAAGTCTGAAAACTGGACTCTACTAGCTGTAGAAAGGCGGGAAACAAGTACAGACATAGGATTTTTTTTTTCAAAAGTTAAAGTAGATACAAGAAAAAAAACACTTTTAAGGCAGAAAAAAGGCTATTGCACTTGAGTGTGTAGTCCTTTACAATTAAATAGATGCAAAAATATTTAAAAATGATTAATTAAAGTGCAACAGTATAAGAATTCAAAAAAACACTTCAAATAAGTAGCAAAATTAATAAAAAATGGTTGGAATATTGCAGCTAGCAAAAATAAGCAATAAAAAACAAAACAGAGGTACTTAAGCCACTCAAAGTCTCACTTTTTTCTCTCTGCTGCTGTAGGACTCTGCAGGACACCCAGGCAGGGGCTTGCTGAAGTAATACAAGTGCAAAAAATGTACAAACATGGGTTTTTAAACAGAAAGATGAAAGGAATAGAAATAGCCCAAAACACCAATAAAACTACAGATTCTGAGCTGAAACCACTCCTTCAGGTGACAGATATGCTGTTTCAAAATTCACCAGTCTCACTGATGAACAGAGAAGCTTCCCTCTATATTAGAAAAGGTCTGGGCAACACAGAACTTACAAACAGCCCAGAATTCAGCACAATCTGAAAACTGGATTCTACTAGCTCTAGAAAGGCAGGAAACGAGTACAGAGATAGGATTTTTTTTTTATTGTTAGTCATTTCATAGTAGATGTTATGAAGAAGAGATCAGAGAGAAGTAGTGCTTGAAATAAGAAAGTGTCATAAAGAAAGAGAGCTTGATGTTAAATGGGAACTAATAACTGAAAGGAAAAGAAAGTATGGTAGCCAATTAAATAACAGATGAAGGGTTGCCAGGCAAAGGTTAGCAAACAGAGGCCAGGAGGAATAAAGATAAAGTGGTAGAGGAATACAGTACTAGCATAACAGAATGGAGATTTATGGGAAATATGACAGTGGAGTACAAATCAAGCAGTGCTCATAATAGCTGGTAATATTAAGACATAGATATAGAGACATTTATTACATGGAGTAGCGTGATGGCAGGGCCATTTATTTGCTAAATATTTTTTTACATGGATCTTGAAAGTCTGCAGATTGTCACTTTAGCAAGAACAACAGGTATACAGTTCCAGAGCTTTCCCAGATAGTTGGAATATAGGGAGTCTCCAGCTATGCTGTTACATTTAGATATGGTAAGAAGCAACTTATTCCCTGAGTGTAAGGTGTGGGTTGGTGAGTAAAGGTAAATGATGTTTTTTAGTATAGGGCAGTTGTCAGGTTTGTAGATGAGGTTGTGAGCAGTTAATAGTTAAAAGTAGGTAAGGTGGTGTGATAATTCTGTCCTGTTTAGATATTTTAGAGATAGACAGTGGTGAGTCTAACAGGAATGATCTGTTGTAAATTTAGATAATTTGTTGTAATACTGTTCTAACTTGTTGTGTTGGCAGGATTATAGATTTATAAGTATGGATGTGCTTTAAAACATTGAAGAACACAAATGGCTAAACTTCGATCCTGAAACATCAAAAGCCAAAACACTGAAAAAAGTAAACGCATTTGGGGGGGCAACCCCCCCGCACCCCCCATGTGGGGGCACATCCCCTACTAATTATATATTCTAACTACATGATAACTCTGCAGAAGGGAAGGGGCAAATTTCCTGATCCCCACTGTTCACAATCTTGCAAATGTGTTTCAATCACTTCTGCTAGTGTAAGAAACATTCGACATTAGCAACATTCAGTTTTATATATATATATATATATATATATATATATATATATATATATATATATATATAATCGGCATAAAAAAGTGTTTAGAGAGCAAATATGTAGGGCAATGTTTTTTCTTGCTGTGTCTGAGAGGTAGGGTTTAGCTCTGTACAGGCAGCTGAGGTTTTGATGAGTCATTATTATTGCAGCTTTTATATAATGATCAGATCTAAGTTGGTTATCAATAATTTACCCCAATAAATTTGGTTTGAGTTACCACTTCTGTGCTGGTGTTGTTGGCTAATGATATTCTGACGTGATTTTAAACTGGAGTGAATGGAATTAACTTTCTTTGGGGGAGTTAAGAAGAATTGTGGGTTTTCTAGTCAAGCTTCAAATGCAGGGAAAGACTCTTTGATGTTGTAAATCAGCAAGTTTTTGGCTAAGCAGGTAAGAGTAAATGTCGTCTGCATGTTGTTTAATGGTAGCTTGTTTGGTGGAAGTGCATAGATTGTTAATGAGAATGTTAAGTAGAAAAGTCCCAAGTATCGATCCTTGTGAGACACCAACGATACATTCCAGGTAAAGTGAGCTAAGAGGGGAGTTGCTTGATTTAACAGAGCTAGATAAACATATTAATATTTATGAAATAATTAGACTGCAGAAGGCCAATAAAACCCAAAAATCAGAAGTTTGATAAAACAAATGAACACAGTAATTAGGACTGTCCATAGAGATCCATACGATACAACAGAAGTAAACAGGATATATTAAGGTGCAGCTAAATTAAAAACAGATACAATTCTACCACAAGAACATAGGGTAGTAAGGGGAGAAATCGAATACCATCATGTAAGTATCGAATAGAGAAAACTATAAAGCAATTAAGACAAGAAGTGTCAGTGTTAGAAGAGTATAGAAGGAACAGATCAGCAAAAATACTCAGAAAGATAGACGTGATAAAAACAATGCCCAGTATTTTATTAGTTTTATTTATTTATTTGTTTACATTTGTTGACTGGGAGTGTCCAACTGGGCGTAGGTCCATTTTCAGCAGAGGCCCGGGGAGAAAAGCTCCACGGTTAAAATATACAGACGGTAGTCACACTGGATTTTTAATGGATCAGGACTTATCATGCACTATCACAAATAATAAACTAAAAATATCAGCACAGGTAGAAAAACTTAGAAGATACACAGATAAATGTAAAGGAAAAGTACAAAATAAGTAATTTATTGATGACCCAAAAAAGTATTATAGAGAATTGGGAAACAAGGTAAAAGGAATTGAAAGACCACCAAAAAAAGAAGAAATAGATACAGTTTGGAGAAGTATTTATGAAAATCCTGTGGAACATAACAAAGATGTTAAATGGATAGAAGAAGTAAAAGAAAGAATAAGAAGTTCAAAGGTACAGGATATGAAATAGGATGAAGTAAGAGTCAGAGAGATTGAAACAAAGTTAAGAAAAGCCTCTAATTGAAAGGCCTAAGGCCCAGATGCAGCACCTAACTTCTGGTTAAAAGTGTTATCATCTTTGCATGAAGATTTAGCCATGAGTAAGAACTATTTATATGCGCACCCTGAACAGACACCAGTCTGGCTAACAATAGGAAAAACAATGCTCCTACTTAAGAGTGAACCTGCAAGCTGCCCTAAAAATTATAGACCAATAACTTGCCTTCCAACAACATATAAACTATGCACTGGAATTGATGCCGACAGAGTTTATAGTCATTTAGAAGAAAGCTCAATTATGGCAATAGAACAAAAGGGCAATAAAAGAAAATCATATGGAGCAAAGGTTCATTTTTTTGTTAAATAAAGTCATAATGGAGAACTGTTAAAAGGGGAAGAATCTAAGTATGTCATGGATTAACTACAAAAAAGCATTTGACAGTATCCCACATTCATAGAAAAAAGAGTGCATAAAAATGTATAAGATACACCCTATACTGATAAATTGCATCACAGTGACCGTGAAATAGTGTCAGACCACTTTAAAGATAAGCCATAATAAAGGACAAATTATTATTCCAGGGATAAAAATCCAAAGGCAGATATACGAGGGTGACTCTCTATCACCATTGCTCTTTTGCCTTGCCCTTAACCCATTAAGCTGTCTGCTTAACGGATTAGGTCATGGCTATAATTGGCTCCCATAAAGCAACAAAGTGTACAGACTTCTCATCTTCTCTCTGTTGATGATTTAAAACTGCATAGCTCATCAGATGAGGAACTGAAAGCACAACTGCAAGTAGTCAAAACTTTTTCAAATGATATAAGAATGTCAATGGTTTTGATAAATGTGCAAAAGCAACCTTTAATGTAGGAAAGCTGCAGCACCAAGAAAACATCAGTTTGGAACAATAATGTGATGAACTTGAGCAAGAGGGAGTATATAAATGTTTGGGAATTGATGTAAGATCAACAATAAAACATGAACAAATGCAAATAAAACTTAGTAAGGAATATTTTAGAAGACTTAAGTTAATCCTGAAACAGGGTTTACATCTACGAGCAAAATTCAAGCTATAAACCAGTTTTATTCTTCCTGTCCCAACTTACAGTTCTGGAGTGATTTACTGGCCCCAAAAGGTGTTGGGTAGATTACACAGAAAAACAAGAAGGATGCTTCGTGCTCATTGAATGATTTATAAAAATCAGCGCATACCAAGATTACATATTCCCCATTCTGAAGGAGGAATGGGCCTCCTTGAAATTGATTATACATATAGATCTGCAGTTGTGGGACTGCATACATATCTGCTGACCTCACAAGACCCAAACATAGTGAAAGTTTTGAAACATGAGGAGAATAAATCTAAGATGACTTCCCTTATAAGTCTAGCAGAAGGATATTGGCATCAAGCGGGAATGGAAATCAAACCAGAAGTAGATAAAAATCAGACAGCAACTGAATGCGCCAAAAAACAAAAGAAACAATGTAAGGTGAAGGATCAGGTGAGAAGGCAAGAAATATGGAAAATGCATAAATGTAGTTGCAAGTATAAAAAAATTTATGGAAGAACCTCATGTTGATCAGAATCAATCACAGGTAGGATTAAGGAGAGGCAAATTCAAACCAAACGATAAAAGGTTAATATTGGTGGCCCAAGATAGTGGGCTATGTACACTTTGGTTTACAAATTCCATTGAACATGTGGGAGAAACAGACAAATGTAGGTTTTGTAAAACAGTACTGGAAACAGTCGTACACCTTGTTGCTTATTGTGACAAACTAATGGCAGAAGGACTGTATACTGAATGGCATAATAATGTGGCAAGACTGTTGCACTGGGGATTGTACAAACATTATAATACTGAAGTAGCTGAAAAACATTGGAAACATGAGCCACATAGCATCACAGAAAATGATGAAGTCTACATCACATGAGATCACCCATTACCAACAGTTCAAAAGATAGATGCTAGAAAACCAGATGTAGTGGTTCATGGAAAGAAGAGAAAAGTAGCATTGATCATTGAAATCGCTACACCCAGTGACTACAGTGTCTTGCGTAGAGAAAGACATAAAGTCATAAAATATCAGGATTTGCAGGTAGAAATGAGGGCAATGCAGAAGAAAGATACCCAGACAGTTCCAGTAGTAATAGGAGAAACAGGTCTTATAAAAAGAATCTACAATCGTATTTGGATATGTTACCAATGCATGCAGCTCCGTACGAATTGCAGAAGAAATCACTACTGGGCACATTGCGGTTGCTGCAAAGAGCACTTCTGGCTGACATCAAAGATTGAAACAATACTAATTTTATGAACTTTATTCCCGTCATGGTATTAGAAACCCAAAAGATGTGGAGAAATTAAAGGAAGGAGACAAATCTTTCCATTTCATGAATTATTCTGTGTTATTTAGATAACTGCAAAACCACTCTGGCGTGAGAGTTTTTGTAGTAGTAGTTTTTGGTATAAAGGGGTATCAGGTCTCTTCAACAGATTAAGGAAGAGTGAGAAGACTGATTTCCTTTAATTTCTATAGAGACTGATGCTGTTAATGAAGCTTAGCACTGCTGTTGTTGTGCTGTGGTGAGTGCAAAAGCCATGCTGAGTTGAGGAGTAGAGGTGATTTTCAGAGAGATGTTTAAGGAGTTGAAAGTGGATGCATTTTTCCAGAATTTTGGATAAGGGAGTTATGATTGTAGTTGCTCTGTTGTTGGAAATATCTATCAAGTTACTGCCTTTGTGAGGTGGTGCAATAAATTATTATTTCCATAGGGTGGGAACACAATTTCCTGTAATGGATATGTTTATTAGTGTAAAGATAGAGTTTACTATGATGTCTGCTGCTATTTTGAAATACTTTGTTGGTAGGTTGTCTAGAGCTAAAGTAGTAGGATTTAGCTTTAGTGGTATTTTTTTTATTGTGTGAGCAGGAACTGGTTGAAAGCTGAATATAATTAGAAAGTTATTTAGTTGAGGAGAAACTTAAGGGGTGACGTTAATAAAATCTTTTATTAAGGAAGTATGAATTGAATTGACTAGTGAGACTGTTGGTATTGTTTGAAGTTCATAGGTTCATAGGTAGGTACTAGGCTATCGGCCCAAGGGCCTATGTAAGCCTAGCCAACAAGGTTCCCTGGCTTACGCCACCCAAGAAAGTTATTTTCCTGTGCCACTGTCGAGCAGAGACATAGAAGTGATCCTCAGGGTGTATTTCCTATTTCCCATCCACTCATCAAGATTTTTCTTGAAGAGTGCTAATGAAGAACTTTGCTTGACATAGATGGGTAGCCTGTTCCAGAGTATGGGAAGTCTCTGGGACAGGAATCTATCCCTCCAGCATGTCCTGTTTATTGTGGTGACAAGGTTTAGGTCCCTAGAATGTGTAGCTCAGAGGGATTGGGATTTCTTTAGGTGTAGCATGTCCAACAGCTCTGGGTTTGACATAGCTTTATATGTTAGGCAGAGATCACCTCGGAGTAGGCGATATATGACGGAGTAAAGCTGGAGTTTTTTGAGGCGGTCAGTGTAGGGCATTTGTTTGAGGCCAGAAATCCTCTTTGTGAGTGATTAGAATATGCTGATTTGATTGTCCAGGATTCAGAAGTCATTTTATTGATGGCCAGAAAGGTTTAGGGTTATGTCTGTGGGTTTCCTGAACTGTAATATAATACTTCTTTTTGACTGCTTACTTATTTTTGACTACTCCAATCTGACATTTGGTAAGGTCTCTGAACTGCCTATACAGATGTAACTTGAGATTGATCTTGTGTGTGAGCATTCCAAGGTTTATCTCTTTGTCGCATAAGCATTTTTGTTCTGTTGGATAACCATGATGCAAGTGAGCTTTAACCCTTCTAGTTCTGAGTGGGGCATGAGTGTTAAGGGTGTTGAGGAAAATATTGTTGAATTCATTGACAGCATTATTTAATGGTAATGTTTTAGGATGTTCCTGTTGAGCTGTTTTAGAATGTTTGAAAAGCTTTCTTTTTTAAGAATAGAGAGGTTTCTTAGCTGGTTGTAGTGGTGCTGCTTGTGAATATGGAAATTCTGCCTAACAGCAATGGTTGGAAGGTGGTCACTAAGGGAGTCATGGAAAGTATCAGAAGAGGAGATGTTTTTAGGAGCAGAGATAAGGATCCAATCTAAAATAGATTATATTTTAGTGTTTTTGTTATATCTGTTACCTGAGAGAAACCATATAGTTGTATGAAATTAGAGAGGCTTGTGAAATTTATTGACTGCCAATCAATATTTAAGTCCCCCCCCCCCCAATCATTGTTTCATAGGAATATTGGAAGACATTCTGTAAAGGATTTCTTTGATGATATATATATATATATATATATATATATATTGCTCTCTGGTAGGATATACAAAGCAATGACAACTCCATCCTTGCAATTAAGCTGCGAGTGTGAGATAAGAATCTCTGCATTGTTGAATTGATGGGTAGCAAGGGGACAAGGAGGAAGCTGTAAGATATTGTTGTAGCCAGTACACCACCTGCTTTCTCATGTATTAGTCTGAATAAAGGATAATATGTTCTCCGGGCAGGATTTACTCATCTTTAGTGTCTTGCTTTAACCAATTTTCATTTGCTACCAGGATGTCTGTCCAGCAGTTTGCTAACCAAACTTGTACTTCATATTTTTTGTTGCATATGCTTTTAAGGTTAACATAGTGAAGGTAGAGGCTAAACTGTTTGAGGGAAATGCAGGTGGAAGCCTGGTATGTTTATATTGGTTGTTGAGTTGGAAGATAATACTTTTGAGGGTCCAGGATTGGGACTGATATCCCAACTTAACTGGAGAGCTAGTGAAGTGTGTGGTATACCTTAAAGCCATGTGAGCTTTAATTTAAGTGTAGAAGATGTTTTCAGAGAACGTGAGTTGTTATTTAGAAAATACAGTTTGAAGTAATGCAAGTGACTGTTGCGCTACAAGGTCAAGCATGTACTGAAATGACAGTTTGGAGTATTAAGTGACTGTGGGTGATAGCTGAGGTAAAATTGGTGGGAATAGCTGGTGAAATGAGCAAATATTATTACTGGTAAGATAACGAGTAAAGGAACTGGATTCGGCATAATGGTTTTGATAGCATGGTTTACGGAAGGAAGGAAGCAATTTAATTAGGGGTAATTCTGCTTTTTGGAGAGAGGAGTAATAGTGATTTGGAAGAGTGAGATTGGATAAAGGAATGATGGGTGAAGTTTTGTTTATTATTATAAGTAGAGGTGTGTAGTGGGTGGGACTTGGGACAGGGTAGGGGAGTGAATATAGTTGGTGTGACCCTAGCTGGACAGTGAATCACTACCAAAACCAATCTACAGATGTTGATCCAAAGGCAGAGAGAGCAAATGATACCAGTATAGGTGAGTGGAATATAACATTTAATCAACATGTGGCAAGAAAATAAAATAAAAACTATTGAATAGTATGGAAAATAAAAATAATACTGAACACCACGATGAAATAAAAACCTCTGCACAAGAATAACAAGTCCATAAACGTATGAGAAATAAAGTAGTTATGTGCAGAAGTTACCTAGGCAGTCCATGGAACAACAATGTCAGGTAAAGTAAGTCCAATCTCAAAATAACACCAAACTCTTTGTCTCTTCAGACAAATTCAGCTCCAAATCAGCTCCAAATAAATCCAAGATTCCAAAAAAAAGACTCTTCAGTCAAAACTCTAGATAAAAGTTATTAGCTGCAGTTTATTGTAGAAACAGGTGAGCGCTTTCGCTATTCAGCTTTTTCAAACCATAATACACCATTGAAACTGTGACCATATATATACTAACTTCAAACTAATTAATTTCAAACTGATTACATAATTAGTTTCAATTAATTTAAATAATTACAATAGTTAACTATTTAAAGTTAAAAACTCGTAAAACTGCAAAATTGGAAGCTAACAACCACAGAGAAAAAAACATTGGCAGCTGAGTGTCTTGTTCTGTATACATTCTGTGTATTTACAAATAAGCCGCACAAAATCAACAGAGGAGTATAGTGGCACAGTGTAGAAAAATATTGCAAGGCTATTTATCAGCCTACTGAATATTTCTGCAACATGCTAACTGATAATATTCAGCAACAAACTGTATTTCTATAAATAGTTCACGCAGCAATTTTGTACAGCAATGCAATGAAGTAAATGGAAGAAGAGAAATATGCACTGTATCACTAACATATGTACATCAGCAAAATAGCATAACTGTATTCTATAAGTGTACACGTTATTGCTAAAGTGTGTATTTTAATGAAATTATATAACTAAAATATAAAATCAGAGCAACACTAAAACACTTCATCAGAAGTTACTACTTATGGATGTACAACTATTTTTGACACAGACAGGAAAAATAAAAAAATGTAATCCATTAATTATTTTAGTAATAGTGATGTCGCAATCCAAATGTGAAAACAAAGCTCCACAGTTTGCACAGTGGTTAACATTACTGCCTCACAGCCCATTGTTCTCTGGACTCATTCTGAGCTGGGCTACCCTGTGTGTGTGGAGTTTATTTTGTCTTCCTTATGCCCGCATGTTTTTCCATGAGTGCCTGGATTGCGCTTTGTGGGTGACTAGATCAACTTCCAAATTACAGTAGTCTGTGCAGTGTAAGAGTGAGTGGTTGTGCATCTTGCAGTGAGTGTCTGTGCAGTGTAAGAGTGAGTGGTTGTGCATCTTGCAGTGAGTGTGCAGTGTAAGAGTGAGTATAAGTGCATCTTGCAGTGAGTGTGCAGTATAAGAGTGACTGGTTGTGCATCTTGCAGTGAGTGTCTGTACAGTGTAAGAGTGACTGGTTGTGCATCTTGCAGTGGGTATCTGTGCAGTGTAAGAGTGTGTGGTTTTGTATCTTACAGTGGGTGTCTGTGCAGTATAAGTGTGAGTGGTTGTACATCTTCCAGTGGGTCACATCCCCATTCAGGATGAACTTTGATGTCTTGCAAGGAGTGCCCAGATAGGTTCTAGCTGCTCTCTGATGCTAAATTACTTTAAGCAATAATTGTAGATGGGACTGTACCACATTACTGGTTATTTCACGAGTAAGGTACTAAGCTGACTACAGTGAATATCTGGAAAATATCATTGTCATGAACCTATTGGTTGCCCAAACTGTTGCCATTTATTAATACTTGGCACCTAACTTACCCTTTGCTGTCTTTTGGTCCCACCTCATGTGTTTTGTCACCATGTTACTTCATGGTACTAACAGTAGTGGTCATTCTGCATTGTAACCACAAAAGACATTTTCTGAAAAGAAATGCAGTGACAGTGGTATCTAGCATGACATGGGTCTCAATCATATCTGTGCTTAAATTTTGGCCTAGAACTAATCCCAAGCTGTCAGCATTTTTACACCATGTTTAATTTTGCAGATATTTCTTCATTCATTTAAAAATATTTCCTGTTTGCTCTATGTCTCAACAGAGCTTTTCTGCACATGGTCTTACAAATACAGTTTCTGTTTGTTTTTTATTCATTTATTTGTGTATGTACTTATTTACCTCTGTTTGCCACTGCCTTGCAAAAAATAATGCAATGTCACAGCCTCTTAGTAATAAAAGCTGTTGTTTCATCACAGACTCCCTTTGATGTGAATATTACTGCAACTGCTTAGAAAAGCGATATTCTCTTGGCTTGTCACCCATCTCTACAAATTCCTATACCAAGACACACCACCCTCCCAACTATGTATTATGGTACACAATAACATCAGACAGCTAAGTTAAGTGCAGAAGAACGGTAACATTAATTGCAGAGAACACATACAAGGGAAACAAAGCAATCAAAGTCTTGTCTCCCAAAACACAAGAAACTTCATTCTTTCATATTATTTTTGACTCTAAGTGAAATATATTGCATCCATTAAACTACAGCCACTCACCAATTAAAACTGAACTCCTTTGTATTATTTTGCTAACTAGGAATCTGCTGACCCTTTATCAGTGCTTTTTCATGCTAGGCACTCATCCCACATTATTCATATTGGTAGGAGAAAGATCATCATAATCAGACTAAACCTTTCAGGAATCCATCCTGAAATACAATGAATTCTAAAACAGAATATTGAGTGAACATTTTCCCTTCTTTTACACTTCCCCTTCACAAATGAGACTAACTAGATTCAACCCATACCACAGCCTAAGAAGCCAGTCCACCAGTGGCCCTAAATTGTGGCAATCACTGCCACCTTATCAGAGACTACAAACAGTTCAGACCTCATTTCAAACAATACCTAACTGATCAATATAAGTGCACGTTTCAGAACACGTCATGCCAGCTAATTACATGGTTGCATTAGTACATTCATCCTAGAAAACCTTGGCTGCTTAAACTCGTAACCTCTCCAACATATAAACTCATACCCACTGCTTCCCCATCTGTTCTCTACATTACCTACTATATATCTAATATCCACTGTTATTAGCTCTTGTATTACAGCTGCTAGTATTCTTCAATGTCTAATCTTTTCACTGGTAACATTTCTGTCCATCCTTGTATATACTATACACATTATTTTGGCCGGACAACATTTACCTCCCTTATACCATCTGCATCATGCATTGTATAAGCCTGATCTCTTTAAACCTTTTTGTAAATCTGTGTATATTTTTTATATGTATGTAATGTCACTAATTTACTTATACCATTAGTGTTACTTTACTGTTGCTCCTATGTATGTAACCCAGGCTGAGCCTGCAAATGGTCATATTTGATCAGTTCACTACCCAGGTAAACAAAGTTAAATAAATAAAATAAATAAATAGAACTAATTTATTTTAAATGCATTCAGAAATGTTCTTTTCTGACATCTGTGATGCTTGTGTATACTAATATTAAAATCTTTCTTTGTGGCAGAATTGTGCAATGACTGTGCACATCTCTCTAGTGTGGGGTGTTAAGATAACTACAGTGAGTGTTTAGTTCAAACTAATAACACTTGTTTGTCTTGGGCTCCTGTATTCCATTTTTAAACATAACCTTTTTCTTTTTATTGAAGTATTTTGACCCATAACGTAAACTTAACCTTTTCTTCAAGCTACCTTACAAATATAACAACTTTCACTTTTGCTGTTTATGTAGAATTTTTTTTAATAATAATCTGCTTGAGCATTTTGCATTTGCTAGCTACCTGAGGGGAACTGAGTGTTAAGTATTAGGAATAAATATAGTGTATAATAGTACACATGTAGAGGTGTACCTCTGATATTGTTTCTGTGGTGAATAAATAGGTTATGTAGTGGAATAGGCATGATAATTTAACTGGCAGTATAGCGTGACAGATTAAGATAATAAGCTGGAAACAAGTTACCTACATCCTGTAGACGTGAGTTTGATACCCACAAACTCCATTTGCATACTCTGTGATAATGAGTAGGTCATTTAACCAGGCCAAAGCTGTTGAATAACCACAGAAAGAAAACTTAAGAAATTAAGTTAAAATACTAAGCAGTGCAGCAATTATCCTCAGTTAATACCACAGAAGAAAGCACAGATTGTGTTGTTCATGATACTGTGAAGGAAGATAAATGCTGGCAGCTGATGTCTGCTAAAGCTTTGTACTGTTCTATGAAGTTTGATGTCCTTAAGCTGTGCACTGATTTTCTGGTTTACAGGTGGTTGTCAGACTACAGTAAACTCTCAGTTAACCAGAACTCAAGCAAACAGCACCCTCAAGCAACCGGCAAAAAATATGGAAGAAATACAGTACAATTTTCATGTGTTGCACTTTCTGTCCCCCCCCCCCGTCCCCCTCCCCACAGAAACATACCTTACATTTTTAGAGTTTTGAGAGTTTTAAAAAGGAAGATAGGAATAAATTCCCTCTTTCCCCAACCTGAGAACAAGTCAAACCAAACAAATAGTATAGGGTAACTCTCAAGTAACCAGAAAATACAGTTATCCAGCATCTACCAATCCCCATGGTTGCTGGTTAACTGGGAGTTTACTGTAATATTTTCAGTAGCTTGAATTTTATGTATAAACAGAAATAGTAAAAAATATATATAATATAATAGACTGTATAGTTATGAGGAAAAATACCAAATTTGCAGATCAATATTGCCTATATTAATAGCTGTTTAGCTGGTCCTGGAAAATTTGGTTTGTAAATTCACTCTGAATGCTATATTCTAGTTAGGTATACCCTTGTGAAACAAGTATTGATTTGTAATTTATTTTACTGTTGCAGGTTCTGTTTGGTAGAGTAGCTTAAAAGTTAAATAATAATGTTGTCATCGTTGCTTTACTTTTTATTGAAAATATTCATGAACTCGAATTTGGAAGTGTAGGTCTGTTTTCTTTTCTTTTAGTGACACGCCTCATGGTGATAGGTGGACTTGTGCAGTGTTCTGTTTCTTGTGAGTAATATATATTGTTTTAGACTTGACTGCTTTGAGCCATTGGTGTTGGCAGTGTTTAGTTTTAGTTTTAGCTCTTTTTTTAAACAGAATTGTAGCTCACTAAATGAATTTTAGCACTGGAGTATGGAGTCATACCTCTAGCTGCACAGTAGGAGTAATTTTTTATGTTGATGGAACACTTGATACGTGATTTTTCCAAGTACTGCAACAGTAGAGCATAGTGACTAGGTAACAAAATAATAAAATAAATAAATACATAACACCTACATAACTAGCCAAATGCATATGCATGCTCTTAGCAAGTTACATGCATGATGCTCACACCTGTAGTAGGTTATCTATTTCACTAGCAGAAAAGGAAAAACAGTAACATTTTCTTCTGCATTTGCTTCATTAGGCTCAGTTTTTCACCCAGATGATGTCTTCTGAGCTGTAGCTCTGGCAAGCAGCCTGTCACATTGATTGTAAGGACACAGAGTTTTAGATACAGTATGTTTAGCCTGGTGGTACATTGAAATTTTATATATATATATATATATATATATATATATATATATATACATATATATATATATATATATATATATATATATAATTTTAATCATTCTATTTTGGGTGCTTAGTATTTTCTTGGGTGCTCTAGACTTCAGTTATTGGTTTGCTTTATTTTGTTTGATACCAGTTTCCTGAACATTGTATACTCTTGTGTTAATTTAATTATATGTGGTTGGCGATATATGTAGTGCTAGGGAAGCATGCTTTTTGGAATTGGCTCGCTAGATGCAAGATGGTTTTAGTACTTCAAACAAATGGTTATTGGATAATTCTTTAAGACTGAACCTATAAAAAATCTAATCTTTGACATTTAGTAATAGTAGCTTAAAAACAAATTCTTCCATGCATAAATTTACAATGCAGTATAGTAGAGAGTATCCATTAATTTTAACTCCTCAGAATTTCAAACGTGCTTAATTTACTTGACCATAATTATGATTAATCTTATATGCTATATTTAGCGTGGTTGCTTATATGTGTAATTTTAATGGTTAGTGGTATTCTGAAGATTTTACTGCATTTTATCAATTTTCCTCTTTTCAGAAGGCGCTATTATGAATAGGGAACTATACCACATGTAATTTTATATGGGCAGTGATTATGAAGAAAAATGGACCATGCACAAGTGAAGATCTAAAGTAGTGAGTGGTATGGTCATACAAGGTCCAGAGTTGCCTATCACCAGAAAAACAAACACATCTCCCAGACTTTACTAAAGTACTTGTGTCACATCCAAAATGTTTCTAGGATGAAGACTGCTTTCTCAGCAGGACAGTCACAGCTGCAGCTGTTGAGTCCTCTTGTAGAAAGCAGCCCTGAAATAATGCCATCAGCATTTTACATACCCTACAAGTTTGAATGTCATGGAATTTTAACAAGATCCTGCATTAATTATACTTTGAAAAAGACAAGTTGTAATAAATATATTATGAATTGTTGTAGTACTCAGACCCACAATCCAAGGGTGTGCATAGTTACTCTGCCAATTAATTGATTGACCACACAGTCTATAGTTATAGCAGCTGTCTGTACTTTATTTACAGGAGATATAGGTATGTATCCTGGTTTGTGTTTAGTCTCCGGAAGCAAGAAGTTTCAAGAAGAAATTCCCCCTTGTACTGTTATAGATCATATATAGATATAAAACTTGTTTCTCTGTATACCTTATTGAATAGTAATGAGGTGCACTCCTAACAACTGAACAGTGTATGGGCAAATAAAATTGAATCGAAACATGAGGATCAGTGCTCAGTGGAGAAAAAACATAAAATAAATAAATCATCAAGTATATTTTTCATCAAGCTGGCCAACTGGATACAGCATTTAGGTGAGCTAACTTATTTGCTTTGCAGAATGTGTGTACTGGCTGTGTGGTGCAGATAGTGCTGTGACTGTGACCCTACTGACCTGAGTGTAACTAGGGTGATCTAGATGCCAGAGGAAGCAGCAGGGAATAGAAGTGAGTGTCTGAAATTGACTCGTATGTTCTGAGCAGACTGACGTAGTTACAGCACACCACAGAAATGCTACCTGGTAGTGACCAGGTGATGCAAGATGAGGAATGGCTGATGATAGATGGTTCACTCTGCCAAGTTGTGCTGCAGTTCTTTGTGTGTGTGTGTGTGTGTGTGTGTGTGTGTGTGTGTGTGTGTGTGTGTGTGTGTGTGTGTATTTATATATGTATATGTGCTAAGGAATACAAAAATGCACATGGCTGTACCATACACACATGTACATACACCAGTAGTCCTAGTGCTGTAGGCCACCAGGATGTATTCAGCCAGCACTAATTAGAGGGTTTTAAGACTTAAAACCCCCTAGACCTACATGACGGTCCACACACGGCTGGATATTACCCTATAACAGTTGTATAAAGCCAGCAGGATGGGGGATTGAAAGAACTGGCTGGTGTGCAGTAAGTCTTCTGGTTAGGAAAGCACAAAGGGAAAAACAAAAGGAAAAATATTTTTTGAGTAATATATATGTACAAAAAACACAGGCTATAAACAGAAATCATGACTGGGAATGGGTCCCTAACTGAGTTGTTGATGCCATTTCTGTGATAGACTACACTGTATGATTTGTAGACAACTCAGATTGCACCAAAGTGTTTTTTTTTCTCTAGGCATGCTCTACTGTCATATTGTTCTTACCTTTACTGATGAATGCAGAAACTTTTCAGGTAAAATGTAGCTACAATCTAATTTTTCAAACAAATTCTGATACTTTTATGATGACAAGTGCTACTGAAAAAGTAAAGAGCAAATTTTCTCACCAGATGCCCTGTACTCTACAAGTCTTGTTTATGACAGTTCAATTCTTAAAATTAATTTTAGAATTCAGAGTAGTGATCAAATAATGTTGTTATGTGTAGTTTTGTAAAAAAACTTAACAATAGCTTAGCAGCTGTACAGGTTATGCCAATACATTTTGAAGCATTTTGTTCAACTGCTTGTGAGCATTCATATGATGTTCCTTTTTACGTTGCTTAATTTTTGAAATGTTTTCAAAAGTATGAAATTTTGATACCCTATAATGTAGAAATTATTCAGCATTAATATCCCAATAGTCATACAAATTGGAGGGCAAGTTCCAAATGGCAGTTTCAGCTGCTATCAAGTTGACTTCCAGGTGATACATTTCAATCATTTTTACATGTCATATTTTTAAAATAGTAATTGAAATATGCAGATGCTCCCTGCTGGTTCCCTAGTGATACATAAATAGTACGTAGTATTTCTTGTTTTATGCAGCTTACATGTAAATAGTGCCAACAGTGTGCTGTTTAACCCCATCGCTAAACATACGTAAGAACATGAAATGTCAAGTGAAGATGATTTTCAGACTTAAATGGACAATGAATCAACACAGTATGGTAAAAGAAACGTAGTACAGAATGATACATACACTACCCTGAGAGCATAAACAGTACTAAAATCTGCTGGTGCACTCCTGGCAAGGCAGTCAACAAGTTATAGGGTCAGGTAGACACCATCAACTAGGGTCACAAAGAGACACCCATTGCCCCCAGCACCTAGACCCATTAGCATTGGCTACCAGGTTGCTATGGTGTTACAGGACAACAAGACAGAGAAGAGTCTAGTCATTGTAAAGTTACTATACCACATAGTCAGTACAGTGGCAAAGGGAACATCAGTTGAAGTGATGCAGACATTACAATCCAGCAAGTTCCTAAGTTGTTAGACTAGGAAGGTTCCTCTCCAAGCCATGCCAGAGGTGAACTGAGATGCATTGCCATATGTAACACTTAAAGACCGACCATTCACAAAAAATGGTGTTTGTCATATACATACTCAGCAGTCAGCAGTAGATAATACTCCTTCTGCTAACCCACTCAGACATGGCCAACCCCATCTAGTTTGAGGTGTGGATCATTGACAAAATCCTTACTGTCAGGTAACCTATCTCTCATGTGCTGTATAACATTCACGGACAGGTAGATGATGACAGTAATGCCAGGGCATGCCATCCTTTATATGCCCTGATTTTAGTCAAAGCTGAATCAGCCTGTGATGCAATGTTGTCCTTATTGCTATATATTGCAGAGGAGGAAGATGTGGAACTGCCACATGTGTATATTATCTAACTTTGAATAGGTATCTGTCAGATCTGTGCAAAATAACTTTACTTTATTAAGGGGCAAGGGGTGCTAGTTCCACTCTGAACTGTCAACATACTGACAGCTGCAGTGCAAAAACTTGTTTGGCAACAGGGTCTATTTCTTGGTAGCAGAGTGAATTTCTTTGCAGCAGGGTTTATTTATTGCGTTCCAGTTACAAACAGCTGGCACGTCTGGTGACCCCTTTATTACACAAAAAAGCTCATAGATCTCTTCATGTGGATTCTGCTTCTTACTCACAGAGCCTGATATACATAAGACTTTTGAAATTCCAAGGTACAGTGACATTTTTAGAGCAGCTAAAAAGAAAACAGGTTTTACTTGGCAAAGTTTTTAACTTATATTCTTGCCATACAGCTCACTGGAATGCAAAATAGATGGAAGTCAGCTTTTTCCTTTATGTCAATTCCTCAACCAAAAGGATGCTCAAGTGTGTTTTTTTCCAGCCACACACACTTTTCTTTGAGTAATTTTAAGTAGGCACAGTGGTACAGCAGTTAACATTGTTGCCTCGTAGCAACAGGTTGTTTGATTCGATTCTCAGCTGGGGTGCCTTCTGTGAGAAGTCTGCATGTCCTTCCTGTGTTCGCGTGGGGTTTCCTCTGGGTACTCTGGCTTCTTCCCACATTCCAAAGACATGCATCTGGAGCATTTCTACCTGGACCTCTTCTGAAAATGGCTCTGTCCTAGTCGGACTTTCACGGTCAACAAATGTTAAATAAATAAATGTCAAATGCAGGTCATACAGAAAGTCAAGTGATATTTGCTTTTAAACTTCACTGATGTAACATTAGTTTTATTTTGGCTAATCAGCTGTCTTGAAATGTTATAGCTTAAGCACTACATTTGTGAGTGTAGCCTTTGATCTATGCATATTATTTGTTTTATCTAGGGTGTAGCTCTTTTTAATTCCTTTTCTACAAATGTAGTTGTAAAGTCATAGTACATTTTCTGTTATGTTTTCTGATGCAGAATAATGCATTAGTTTGTAGCCATGCATTTAGCAAGACACTAACAAGTTTAGGGCGTTTATAACCAGTAATGGAATATTATTTTGGAGATCTTAACTGTTCAAGACCTTGAATGGTTCTGACATAAATTGTGATATGGTAAATACTGGTTATTTGTTTGTTTTTCTTGTTAAAGAGCATGGAGGCTATTTTGGTGTTGTGCTTGCTGCATTTGGTTGCTTACATCATTTTTTTTCTGTAAACATGAACATTAGTACCCTCTTTCCTTTTGCATTGCCTTACATCTTGTCCTAAACAGCTACACTGTTTCAGTATCTACAAGTGTTCATAATTTGTCTATCATGACTTGTGCATGGGCAATAGGCAGCAAATATTCTTATGTGCAAATTCTGATCTTCTGGTCTGGTATTGTGTCCTGATATTCAAATAACAATGTAAATATTCTCATTCTTAGTGTTTTGGACTATGAACATATAATACTCATCAGCAAATCAGACAAAGAATAATTCTTAGCCTCATCTTGAATAATCTTCAAATTAATGTTTAATTTACAGATTGATACAACTGTGTTTCTGCACAGCGCTGTTGTTTTGTCTGGGTCCATTCATTTAGTATGCTGAACTCAGAGTAAACAGCTAACTATTTTGTCTGGATCAGTAAGTCTGTTGATTACCATGGGGGAGTTAATGCTCATACAGAAAATTTATATAAACATCACATAACAAAGTGCTGCATATCAAATAAAGTAATGTGTACCTTCTAAATTTGATTGTTCACTGTCATCATTGACAAGAAGACTGTTGTACATCCATATTCTCTAATGTTAAGAAATGTGTCTTATGTATGTTGTCAAATGTGCCTTTTTGTTATATTTGCCGTCTTATATGTTAAAATTGCTATGGAGCTTTTCTCCCCAGGCCTCCATTGAAAATGGACCTATATCCATTTGGACTCTCCCGGTTAACAAATGTAAAATAAAATAACTAAATAAATAAATTTGTGCTTTCTATGTTATGTAACACATTATGTTTTTTTATGAGCTGTAGTGGTATGGAAGATCTTAGTTAATGTTGACATGCAAACAGCATTTTTTTCTTTTTTTCTCTCTTTTTTTTATTTTTACTGCCTTTAGAAGTTCTTGCAAGTATTATTTACTCAAACTAATGCTTAAGAGTTCTAATTCAATTTAAGTTATTTGGTTGATTGAGCTATGGGTGTTCTACATGCATATGGAACGTGTGACAAAAACGTAAATGAGCTTCCCTTGTTTTCATGTTTAACTGCACATTCTGGCTTTTAACTGTTAAGAAACCTGTTTGAGATACTGTAATACTGCCATTGAACTGTCTGCTTCTCACTCAAGGTGCATAGAAAGTCTAATCTCCATTAATTAACAACTTATAAATCCAAATAATTCATCAGTGGTATTTACTCATTTTAATGCAGAACTCATTTTGTTGAAACTATTCAATCATTTTATTTTATCTTCGCAAAGAAAGTCCTTTCTTCGTTTTATTTCTAAGTGTAACTAAATAATCAGGTGTTGATTCTACTGCCTTGAATTACATTATGATATGGAGATAGTTTATGGGGGTATGTATTTCATTCCATTTCTAGTCCTAGTCATTACATTTTGCAATTTTTTAAGCCCCATAAGAATCTTTTTTTTAAGTAATAGCAATATCTCTAATGAAAAAAAATATATTTTTGCACGCCTAATTAGATTCATATGTGTACTAGGCTAATGACCCCCAAGGGCCTTTTTAAACCTAACCATGCTTCCCAAATCTCTGATAACTTCTTCTACCCTTGATAAGTGTAATCAGGGTTTGGAGGATGAAATATTTGCAAACAGTGACCTGGGAGATGAACTGTTTACAGGCTGCCTGTGTCCACTAGAGACAAAGATGCCAAACCTGGGATTAATGTCTTTGTTCTCCACCCGGCTGTCCAAATTATACTTGAATTGGGTTAGGGAGGAGCTCTGCTCTGCTGATGATAAAACCAATAGAAGCATATCTTGACCAGCTGTTTAGCATGTTAGCTATATTGTTAGTTTTTATATTTTGTATGCATTTACTTTGTTAAAGTTCTGGATAATTTTAGCTTATTGCTTATTTTATAAACTCTTACATTTAAAACAACAGCTCTTAGACAAAATATTATTCAATTTATATCATTCTGGTCTGTGTAGGTGGCCCTTTTGAGTATGTCTTTGCATTTCATGTTGTCATCAAATGTTCTACATATGTCTGTTAAGTTTTAATTAAATCACTGTCATTTCATTTTTCTTAATCTTCTGTTACAGTTTTAAACTTTTCTTCCTGGAATCTTATGGTGTACAGGCCCCACAGAAAAGGAAGCTCTTTCTTTATTTACATTATATTTCTGATGGTAATATTACTTTCATTCAAGACACTCGTATATTACCAAACAACACTGTTTTACAGAACAAAATGCTACATTTTTAGTCACATATTGTAATTTAAAAAGTAAGTTATATGTCACTATTTTGTCTAATAAATCTGCTGCTTTAACAACTGTTTCATCTGATGTTGAAAATCAAGGTAGAATTTGATGCGTTTCCTTTAGACTTCCCTCTCTAATAATTCCATTTGTCTCCTTAATTTCTGTGCCTGTTGTTGTGGCCAGATTACATTTTTTAGGTTCTTTAAAAATACTTATTTCTTAATTTTAGCTAGTGAATGGAATGTTGTTACAAATTAATTGAAGTGCAGATGCTGTGGTTATTGTTTTTGTTAAGCAATACCTGGACAAATTTTTACCTGAAATGTATGCCCCCTCCAGTCAATTTTAGATATTTTCTGTGGCTCCCTTTGTTGCACACACATCTTATAAAAACATTGCAGACATAAAAAGAAATCACATTATTAAAGGAAATTAAAGCATTAGATGCAGAGCTTTTAAATAATGATCCCATGTTGGAAAAACAGATTAAATATTTCCACTCAGAGTTAAACATTAAACTGCCTTCTCAGTTGTATGGATAGAAACCAGAGTAATAGAAAATTGTTCTAGATGGGCCCAGATATCGTCAAGTTATTTAGCCACAATTATTCAAAAATAAAAGCCTTCTACTAATGTTTTATTGCTAATAGTAGACATTAAGATAGTTAGTAATACCAACTCTGTAGTACAACCATTCTAATTATCTGTATAATCCATATCATTTTTATTAGTATCCAACCTTGAGGTTTGCTTCAAAACATTGAATCTTTCTACACTTTCAAGTAAACTTTTTTTTTTTTTACAAAAAAAAAGTTCAAAAAGATACCAAACCAAATAACAGCAATCATGTGAGCAACATAATCAATCCAGCAAATAACAGAGCATTTAACAAGAAATAGAATACTCTTGGCTCTAATCCCAAAAACAGTTCCCATTTCCCCTATAAGTGAGACAATGAAAGTTTGCAAGTTTTTTCCCAACAATACATTTCTTAGGGTATAGTACATTTTATTGTTCCATTATTTCTGGGACAGCAGATTGTGCATCTTTAATAACCATGAGCAGACTGTTTACAGTGAGACCTAATGTCTCTTTCATTAAGATGCTTTACAGGCCCATATCACGGCTGTAAAATCTATAAATGGAAACTGTGTCATTTGATTCAAGGCAAGAATGATTATCTCGAAAGAAAACATACAATGAACATGGCAACATTATGTTGAAAGACTTACAAATTAAATTGTTTAGACATTCCTAAAATGTATCAACAATGCCATATTCCCAAACTTTGTGTAAATTTTCACACTGATGCAGCTGTAACTGATAGACTTCTTGCTAGAGACAAATAACCCTGTAGGCAAAACAGAATAATCTTCTTGTATAGATTGATGTTAGATCTAAATTGAACTAAAGGGATTTCTCTTTCATATTCCACAGGGATAAGAAAAAGGCAGTCTCAAAAAACTTCCCAAGAGTTTCCTTAATGGATAATGAAACCAGGGACTTTTGCATCCCACTTACCAGATATTAAATGTTTCATTCCAAGAAATGAAAATAAACTGCTGAACAGCATCAGATCAGTTATATGCCATAAGATACCAAACCCAGATAGTTTTATTTTTGATTTTTATAAAATCTTTCAATTTAAGTTATCTAAACTTTTGTAAAACCTTGATTCAAATGAAGGGTACTTTTGATTTGTACTATAATCAGTTAAATCAATGTTAATTTGTAAATCTAATGCTGATACTCTTAACCCCAACAATTGTCATCTACTAGCCCCAATAAATTTATCTCTTAAAGCTTCCCTTCTATCTCTTCTCTTTAGCCAGCTATTTTTTCTCCTTACTTAGTGATTGTTTTCTGGGCTGTTTTTTGACCCATGTATTAGTTCTGCCCCGTACTGCCTTTCCCCTCCCCCTTACCTCACTTCCTGCACAAAGTTATCATAGATGCCCTAAAACTGCGGGCACCATATTCAATCCACATTACTGATTGTTTGAAAACTGGCCCAATTTACTACCTAGTGAATTTTCTACATTGTGCTGTGTCGAGATCTATTGAGTTATACTGCACTATTTGAATTTACTTGCAAACACTGCTGTATTTCCAAGCAATGTATCCCTGTATGCCACTCATATAGTGGAAACTGTGCTCAATTAACTGTCTCTGTTGCTGAAGTATTACCATGGTTTGTTTCTCTCTACCCTTGGTGTTTATCTGTCTCTGCTGTCTGATTTTTGTTCTCAACTAACCCCCCTCCTCTTTGTCTTTATAGCCCTAGTGGACCTTAACCCTTCGATTTCTCCTGGCCACAAAAGCAACTTTGTGTTATGGACCCAAACTGAAACCCTGCAATTTATGACCATCAGTCCTACAGCCATCAAATAAGCTTACAGACCTCCACTTAAGTATGTGTCCTAGTGTTTAACTAGTGCATGTTAAAATAGCCCTCTTTAGTTACAGCATCTTTTTTAAATAGTGCTACAAAGGAAACAGTGTTTTCTGTAAGTTCACTGCAGAAGAGGAAGCCAGCAGACCCAATTATTTTTCTCCCTGACTACCCCCACTCCTCTAATTTTTACTGTAACCATTTCTTCATTTCCCACACCTTACTCTTCCCTACATCTCCTGTTGTCTCTCTCATCCTACCATTCCCAGCATTTCTGCCCTGCTTTTTGTCTGTTGCCTGTCTCTTTCTGCCGTTTACTAATGGTTTTTGCCCTGTTCTTGCTTCTTGTAAATGCCCCTGTCTCTCTTCCAAGTCCCACACTTTAGCTAACCTCTACTTTCCAACACATGTATTTCCTCAAATATATAATACCAGTGCTGCTGAGGCTAGTGTGCTCCTGAAAGTGTTCTCTGTACTAAATCCTTGTGACTATTTGTCCCTTCTTTGCTTCCCTTCTAGCTCTTCTCTCTAGCCAGCTATTTTCTCTCCTTACTGATTGTTTTCTGGGCTGTTTTTTTGATCCAGGTATTAGCCCTGCTCCGTTCGCCCTCGCTATACTCTGGCTCACTGCACTCCGCTACACTACCCCCATTCCCACCCACCCCATTACAATTACCATTATACCATCCAATTCCTCCCTCACCACCCACTAACAACCAAAGTCCTGTCATATTAAAATACTTCCCTTCCTACACCACCATTTCTCCCCAACGTTCTCTGACTTAAGTTTCCTTTTCCAACTCTATTCTATCTACTTCCCCTCCCTAAAAGCCATCCTCTTCCCCCATACCCTATTTCAGAATGCAGTACCTTATCTTCACCACCTCTTTCCTCATTCTTCTAGCTACCCTAACCTCATACTACATCCACCTTCCTTCCCCACTGCTATACTATCCGACCCCTTTCACCTCTGACACACTAACTTCACCATCATTCTGTATTATCTCCTCAACCCTATTTAAACTCCCCCAACACATGTCTTCGTAAACTAACTAGAGTTGTAGTACTCCCTCCTACCCATACGTCTAAGTGCAAGTTATATAAGTTATATGTCTCTATGACTCTACTCTCTCTGCACAGAAATAACTTACTTTATCTGGTGACATCCACCCTAACCCTGGTCCCTCTCCCTCTTCAAAAAAACACCTCTCTCCCTTATCCTCTACCTCCCCATCTTCTCCTACAACCTCTGTCCACCCTTAGCCTAGTATACTGAAATTAACCATATCCAAACACCTAGCCATATATTCTCTAAATATTCAAAGTCTAACCAACAAAATTGCTGAGTTCCATGCCTGGATTGCTCATACAAGCCCTCACTTCCTCTGCTTGTCCATAACCTGGCTTAAGCCACATATCTCTAACTATGAAATTCTCCCACCAGGTTAAAATATTTACCGCTCAGATAGACTTCAAAAAAATTGGGTGGCATAGCTATCCTCCACTCTAACAGCCTCAACCTTTTACCTATCACTGCTCCCATCTCTGACTTTCACCCAGCTGAACTCATTATTGCTAACTACCACCTTAGTTCACACAAAAAAACTAGCAATAGCCTCCATCTACATCCCTCGTGGAAATAACTTGCCCATCCTTGAGAAAATCCTTTCCTGGTTCTTCCACAATTTACCCTGTGAAACCCTCATCTTAGGTGATGTCAACCTAGACTGGTCAAAACTAAAAATGGACTCTCCTCAAAACAGTATTAATCTCCATGGATACCATCAACTTATAACCTCTCCTATCTGAATCCATAAAAATTCTACATCTAGCTCTATAATTGACTGGATACTCACCAACACCCCTAAGCTATATCACAACCCCACTACCTTACAAACTTATCTCATGCCTCTTCCTAGACCTTTCCAAAGCTTTTGATACTGTCTCCCACCCCCTGCTGCTATCTAAACTTGCTAGTCTAAATCAATCTGCTTTCACTCTTACCTGGTTCTCTAGTTACCTATCAGGCAGGCAGCAGTCTGTCAAATGGCTGTCCTCCTCTTCTCCATTCTTATCTGTCACAACAGGAGTACCCCAAGGCTCCATCCTAGGTCCCCTCCTCTTTAACATCTTCACTAACGACCTACACACACCTTGTAAACAATCCTCCATCATCCAATATGCAGACGATTCTATCCTCATCTCCATCTCTGACAACAGCTCTGAGCTCCATAGTCTCTCGCAACATACATTCTCATCTACTGAACAGTGGCTCTCTGAAAACGTACTCATCCTCAACTGCCAAAAAAAACTCCTATTATTTCTCCCCCGTTCACTTACTCACCACAAATCTTCCTTCTATATCACTTCCTCAAATAACACAGTTATTAAACCTGATGCTCAAACTAAACTCTTCGGAGTCATCATTGATGACAAACTCAAATTTAATACACATCTTCTACAAAGCATAAACAAGACTAACCAGAAACTAAGTTTGCTATATCGTAGGAAAAAAATGTCTAACTCCAAATGCTAGGCTCTCTCTTGTTCAAGCTCTCCTCCTACCCTCCCTTCTGTATGCTGCCCCAATATTCACCAGTATTCAAACCACAACATTAAACAAACCCCAACAAACTTATCATAAAATAGCTAGATTCATAACAAACTCTCCTTACAATACACGCCACTGTCTACCCCTCTCATCCCTACACTGGCTAGAATTCCCTCATGCATTGTTACTTTCACAACTACAAATACTACATTTCATTCTCTACAAACCTTCCTCTTGCCCAGCTCTTTCTGCCTTCATCGCTATGTACACACCTTCTCGCACTCTCCGTACCTCTAATCAGCAACATCTACACACCTACCAACCATAAAAACAGTTGGCAAACTGTTATATAAACACTCCATTGTCCAAAACTGGAACAAACTGCCTTATGAAATATGTTCCAGCATTCCCCCTGCCTACTTTAAGGAAAAACGTAAACTCCATCTGCTCAACACCAAAATCTGTCATTGTACAGCTCCAGCCTAACCTCTTCTCCCCCTCCCAGACACACCCTCCTCTCTAACCACCCTCCTTCCATCTAAGTAATCCCTCTGCTAAGGTTGACAAACTCTACTGTGTACTCATATCTGATGAATCAATCTCTATGTAAATATGTAAATAATCTCTACTCTGTAAACATAAAGTGGATATAACACTAAGGTTTTGCATTCTTTTCTTTTGTATTTAGTATTGTTCTTGACTCATTTTTAATATCTTATCATATGTAATGTAACCGTTTCCATTTTTTTCTGTATACTGTCTGTACTGGAGCTTTTCTCCTCGGGTCTCCACTGAAAATGGGCCAGAATCCCAGCTGGACCAGCCCAGTTAACAAATGTCAATAAATAAATAAATAAGTATTTGCATCTGTAAGGGCTAATAGACTTAAACAGAGCCTGCCATGTGTTATGTGTTGATTTCTATCAGCATTTTAACAGAGGTAAACACCAGATCAAACAATTACTTTAGATTTTTCCCTATGAAAGATCAATATTCAGATAATATATTTTTATAACTACTGGTGCACCTCAATCTCTCCTTCATGTTACTTTTAACTTCCTGTTTCTGTTTTGCAAAAGTATAGTTTCCCATTTATAAATTTCATCTGCATACCTTATTCCCATCTTTCTTCTTACACCTATGTAGATGGTATTTATTCTAATCTAATTCTAGTTAAAATAGAATGCTTTAAGGTCATCCAGGTTTCTCTGCCTTTCTAACTTTTATGTTAAACTTTAACGTAAACAACTAAATTCCAGTTCCTCTTTTCAGTTTCCTGTATTACATTTGTTGTTCCTTTCATGCAAGTAATTTCATCACTTATCTCTGTTCTCTTCAAAATTGTATCCCAACTATTCTTTCAGTTATTAATATGTCCTTGTCATATTTAGGTCATTGTTTACATTTCAGTACAGCTATTTTTACTTGATTATTATTTTAATATTATCCTATTTGACCTATCTGGGGTCAACATTTAAAATGTTTAAATGTTTAGGATTCATTTTTTTTAGAAAAATCTAAATTGTAATTGTAATAACATTATTAATATGATTAAACAGTTCAGCAGGATATGTCAAGGTGGACAGCACAGCAGTTCTCTTTGTTTTTTCAAATCAGAAGCATGAATGTTTTTTTTTAAAGTTCTTCAAATCAATACATAATGGAATTCTGAATTTTGTTGGGTAAATTAATTTGGTAAGAATTTCTTAATATAAACTTTCACCTCTTAAAAGGTGTTGAGGCCTGAAATGCCAATTTATTTGCTGTTTTTCAAATCTTCTGAACTTTTTTTAGATTCTTGATGTACTAACCATTGGTGTAGTTAGAGGAGAAGGCTTGAGGCGATGGGAGATGAAGTGCCTGAGATGGGTACCAGGATACATATTGTGGGATGGTGGAAGAATTAGAATATCAGCGCAAGAGCAAAAGAACTCTCAGTTCCAGAAATGGACAAGGAGAAACAGGTTATGATAGTTTAGTCATGTGTGCAGGAAAGCAGGATTTAGTAAGAGGATTTGTGAGAGACAAGAAGGCAAGAAGGGATCAGATCATTCAGCCAATAGATACCAAGAGATAGATGGATTAGATGAAAGAAAACCTCTGGCAATCAGGCATGACTGTTCAAGTGGGTAGAGGAGTAGCTTTGAGTTCAGAGATATAGCACAAGTGAATGCAGCACCCTGACCACACGTAAAAACAGTAAAATGGGATTTATGATGATAATGACTAGGCATAGAGCTTGGAATAAACTATGGAAAAATTACTCCCTAATAAATGCAACAAACTTTCTTTACCCTTCCTAAGGAATAGTTTACTGAGAAAATTTCAAGTACATAAGCTACTGTTCAGTTTAATTAATTATTTTAATAGTTTATTTTGAGATCTTAGTTTTCTAGAAGTCTTTGTCTTTGCTCAGCCTACATAGGGATATAGGTTCATAGGAGGTTACTAGGCTAGCGACCCTAGAGCCTTTACAAGCCTAGCCATGTTAACCCCGAGTATCTGCTTTTTTGGGGGGGTGGTTTGCTGAATGAATTTATGAACTGAATGGGTCTGTAATCAACATGAGCTACCCCTATCAATGAGGGATATTGATGCCACCCCAGGGGTGAATTTGCAATCTCCCATCCAATTATCTATGTTGTGTTTGAATAGGGTCAGTGAAGAGCTCTGTTTTACGTGACTAGAGAATCTATTCCAGAGAAGCTTCACTCTCTGGAAGACATATCTGTCTCTCTAGCATGATCTTTTAATGTCACAAGCTAGGTTGAGATCCTACAGCGAGTGACTGTTGAGCCGTTTGACTTGCAGATGTATAGCATTTTCCATTAGGGCAGGGTTGGAGATTGCCCTATAGGCCAGGCACAAGTCACCTCTCAGCAACCTGTAAGATACAGAGTAAAGTGACAGGGCTTTCAGCCTGTCCACTTAGTTTATGGTTTGGAGTCCCTGTATTTTCTTAGGGAGAAACCTATGAGATCTCTCCAGCTGCTGTGGGTATCTGGTGAGGTAGATGTGAAAGGGTGCATTATACTCTATTAGTAGTCTGATGAGGGTCAAGTACAGTGGAGAAGTAACATCCGTTAACCTGGATGCTGTGTTCTTGCTTATCAGGTGCTCTACTTAGAAGGCTTTCCTTACCAGTGTGGAAACTTGGTAGTCAAAGTTCAGATTGCTATCAACCTGTGTTCCCAAGTCTTCCATCACTGGGTTGGAACTCAGGTGGTGCTGTCCATGTTGTAATTTGTAGTGAATTCCATTTTTCCAAAGGGAATAATAATGCATTTTTTTGCATTTAGTTTTAGACCATGGCTTTGGCACCAAGCCCTTCTTGTAATATGTTGACATCATTGGGGGACTCAATGATTGCTACCAATTTGCAATCATCAGTGAACATGGTGAGCCAAAGGCCATCTACTTTGGTCTGGACTACTGAGAAATAGATGCCAAACAGTAAGGGGCCCAGCACAGACCCCTGTGGTACTCCACTGGAGACGGGTCTACTGTTGGAGGTGGAGTAACCAATTTTGACAGAGGGTGTTCTGTTGGTGAGCGAATTGCATACCCATCTAGTAGCATAAGGATTAATCCCTATCTGGGAGAGTTTTTCAATGATGCTAGAGTGAGGAATTGTGTCAAAAACCTTGGCAAGTTTGAGATAGACTGTGTGGACTTTCTTACCTTTGTCCATGGCTTTGGTGACATTCTCAAAGAAGTCTACTTGGTTTAATAAGCATGATATACACTTCATGAAGTCAAACTGGGTTAGGTCCAGTGTTTGGAGGTCACCTATGTCCTTGTTGATAAGGTTCATGATAATTCTTTTCATGGCCTTGCAGATAAAACTAGTTATATTTATGGGTCTGTAGTGCTCAGGGTCAGTTGATGACCCCCGCCCCTTTAAACAGGGGGATTACTGTTGCTGTTCTCTATTCTGCAGGAAGATAGCCAGTTCTCAAGCTATGATTAAAGAGAATGCCAAGTGGGTCCTCTAGGTTTTCTTTTAGATTGTTTAGTAAACAACCTGGGATATTATTTGGTCCAATTGAGGCCGTGTTTTTTGCCTTGGCAAGCACAGAGATGACCTGTTCTCTAGAGGTACTAGGCAGAGGGCTGGTGTCAGGTATACTTTGTGATATGGTCGGTGGGGATAAGGGGGTGAAGTTTGTGCGGAATCTGTCAGCTAGCAGGTTGGCACTATCTTTTGGTGTAGTATGAATGATGCCATTTACAACCAGTTTGACAAATAGCTGGACATTCCCTTTTAGACTTTGGACATAGTTAAAGAATGCCTTATGATTATCCTTGGCTAGGGATGTGATTTTAGTGTCATAATTTGCTTTAGAAGACTTTACAAGATTTCTGGCTTTCCTGTTTAGGCTTAAGAGGGAACTCTTCCTCTACAGAGTGATATTTCTCTTGCTTTCGGGCAACAGTTTCTTCCTCTTTTTATGTGATCTGTTTATACTTGAAGTCCACCACAGTGGCTTGCTTTTATGGAAAGAACTGGTTTTGATCCAAACAGGTACAGCAGAGCTTATGTAGTCACTTTATTGTTTGAATAAGGCATTTACATACAGTTCTGCATAGGTTCATAGGTTGGTACTAGGCTATCGACCCTAGGACCTATACAAGCCTAGCCATAACAATTCACTGGCTATTTCTTCCCACACTATTTTACTTTCCTGGGCCCCCTGTCTAGAAGGCCGACTGACGTGATCGCCGGGGTGAATTTCCTTTCTTCCACCCAATCATCAAGGTTCCTTTTCAAGAGGGCCAAAGAGGGGCTCTGCTTGATATGTATGGGCAGTCTATTCCAGAGTCTGGGGAGTCTCTGGGTCAGGAACCTATCCCTCCAGCATGTTTTGTTTATTGTGATGACAAGGTTTAGATCCCTGGAACGTGTGGCTCAGAGGGATTGGGATTTCTTTAAGTGCAGCATGTCCAACAGCTCTGGGTTTGACATGGCCTTGTATGTTAAGCAAAGATCGCCTCAGAGTAGACGATATGTGACCGAGTATAACTGGAGTTTTTTTAAGGCGGTCAGCATAGGGCATCTGCTTTAGGCCTGTGATTCTTTTAGTGAGGTATTTCTGTGGCCTTTCCAGTTGTTGCAGATGTCTAGGGAGGTACATACCAAATAGAATGTTGTATTCTATAATGGGTCTAATGAGGGATGAGTACAGTGCGGCAATCACCTCCTTTTTCTGGATGAAAAGCCCTTAGTGATGAGGTGTGCCACATAGAAGGATTTCCAGACTGTTGTGGCGATGTGGTTATTGAAGGTGAAACCACTGTCCACCTGTGTCCCTAAGTTTCTTATCACACTTTCAGTGTTTCTTGTACTGCCACCTATGTGGTAATTCATGGGTACATGGTTTTTCCCAAAGGGGATAACTATACATTTCTTGGCACTGAGCTTGAGCCCATGGCTCTGGCACCAAGCATCTGTTTCTGTAAGGCCCTTTTGTAGAGTATCCACATAATTTGGGGATTCAATAATGGATCCCAGTTTGCAGTCATCTGCGAACTTTGTTAGCCAGAGTCCCTTAGTGTTGGCCTGTACTTCAGAGAAGTAGATGCCAAACAAGAGAGGTCCCAGGACTGAACCCTGAGGTACTCCACTTGTCACTTGTCTGGTGCTGGATTTGGAGTCAGCTACGTTTACAGTGTGGGTTCTGTCAGTAAGCCAGTTGGCAACCCATCGAGTGATGGAGGGATTAATTCCCAGCTTAGCAAGTTTATCTCTGATTCCAGAGTGGGGGATGGTGTCAAAGGCCTTGGCAAGGTCCAGATAGGCTGTGTGGACTGCCTTACCCTCGTCCACGGCTCTGGAGACTGATTCGAAGAAGTTGATCATGTTCAGGAGACAAGATCGGCCCTTCAAGAACCCAAACTGGGTGGGTTCCAGTGTTTTAAGATTTCCAATGTCTTTGTTTATAGGTTCCATGATAATACATTCCATGGCCTTGTAGATCAGGCTTGTCAGACTGATGGGACGGTAGTTTCTGGAATCCAAGGTGGATCCTCCTTGTGGAATGGGATAACTGTAGCTGTGCGCCACTCAGTGGACACGAAACCTGAGGTCAGGGTATAATTAAACGTGACAGTTAGGTGAGGTGCATAGTTTTCATTGGTATCTTCAATTGTGGGTGGAGCTTTTTATACCGTCGCTTAGTACACCATAGTTAGCTTTGGTGAAGTTTTTTTTATCATTTTTGTTACTCTGAGCGTGTCATTTCCAGTAGTTACTTCAAATGAGACTGATTTGTGGTCTGACCTAGCCAGGAAGGGCATCACGCATAAGGAAGTACAGTGACCCCCCCCACATGTTGGTGAGTAGTATGTCCAGAACATTATAGCCCTTAGTGGAGAGTGTAGACTATCTGTTCCAAAGCATTTGTATTAACAAAGTCCAGGAACCTCTGGGTGAGCATGTATTTGCTCATGTATGTTCCCCTGTGTATGGAAGAATAGTTGAAATCTCCCATGCCTAAGTTATTGGGCTATTTGATGAGGGATTCCAGTAAATTGAGGTAGGTAGTATGCTTATCCTGGTTCATGGTGGAAGTTCTATAACTAGTAATGATGTGGTATGGTACGTTCCCAGTAGTTAACTGGACATGGAGAAGTTTGAGAGAGTCATGCTTTTTGACCAGTTTCAAAGTGTATTTGGTTTTAATGAAGATGGATACACCTCCACCTTTGGTTCCTTCATGCTCATTTTGGGGCCTGAACATGTGGAAGGCATTGTAGCCTTGCATGGGCGGGGTGCGCTCAGTGGCCTTGAAACATGTCTCAGTAACTGCACAGATGTCAGCATCCTCCAAGTTGAGGAGTGCTTCCAGGGAGTGCAGTTTAATGTTTAAACTCTGACCCTGAGTTTGTCATGATTAGATTTTGTTATGTTGGAAAATGTTATTGTTTTGACATTGCCTAAAAAAGGCACTATGGGATAGCTAAGAGCCTTTACCAGTATCCAAAAACCTACGGGGGACAGGTACAGAAGATCTCTATCATATCCTCCCAGTCTGACAGATACTGGATCCCCGGGACTGACACCAGAAGCTGAGCCAGTTATTGAAGTCAATCATTTTTTGCTTATATTGTGGCATCATCTGGGGTGAGGGTAGGATACTGCTTAGGGCTAGGGACATACCTGTCTGGGACACATAATTAGAGAGTTCTGTCATGTTTGTCTTTATATAGTCCAGAGAGGTAAGTCTCAAGTCATTCACTCCAACATGGACTGTAAGAGTCGTAACAGTACTTGTTGTTGAGTGACTTGAGTGCATGCATGATTTGTCGGATCCTGGCACCTGATAGGCAGCTGACCATGACCTTCTCTTTGTCTAGTCTGGTGAGGGGAACTACTGTGTGTCTCATTATGGAGTCGCCTTTGACCAAGATATTTGATGTGTTTTGCCTTAGCGGCTTATTTGTTGAGACAAAGATGTGTATGTTGATATGTGTAGTGGTTTCTATATGCTTAGTGATGAGTGTGGGTGCTGTGCATTTGAGAGCTCTCTGTTCTTTTAGTAGGCTTTTAGTGAGTACCTCCACATATGTGGGTTTGTGTGTTGTGACCTTATTTTGTGTGAGAGTTGAAATTTGCGTGAGAGGTGAAGCATGTGTGCTAACAACCTCTTTGATGTCTAATATGTTTTTACATGAGAGTTGACTCCAGTTCCACAGTGTATTTGCATCTCTCACACAGGGTGTTAGTTTGCTTTAGGAGTAAATGGCTGTCAGTATACATTAAGTAATTGCTACATTTCCTCAAGATGCCCGTATCAATCAAGCTGGCAGGAGAAATGATGGGAGATTGCCCATCCATTGTGGCAGGATTTTTCTGAATGTGATTTTTGAGAGAGAAGTGGGCTAGCTGGACTTCATCACAAACAGCAAAAATGAAGCAGCAGTTCAATTACATTCAGTTAAAGTGCAGTAATGGCTTAAAATACACTTATTTTGAATGTTTTTATTTCAGTGGATGCCTTGGATTTCAGTGCAGATGCACTCCAGACCTGTGGCTAAAGTTGCCAAACATAAAGCAACTCCTGTAAACTGAGCGCAAACCCTCGCAAACACGAGGCTTATATAAAGGCAAATTTAAAAAGTTTTAACAAAACTACCAATGGGAAAGCCCCAAACTGAGCCTTTCTCAGCAGTCCCCAACTCAGGTGGGTTCTGAGCTGCACACTTCTGCCAGAAGGGTGCAGGGAAACCCTGTTAATGTAAGATGGCTAATTAAAGAGCACAGTGATACCAAATAGTCAGCAGGTCTGAATCTAGCCTGTGCTGTATAAGGCGATGAAACAATTTCAAAGTGCAGAGTAAGAAGCAGTCACAAACAGCAACAATGAGGCAATAATTCAATTAAATATAGTTACCAAATCACAGTGCTGGTTTAAAATATACTTTTTTTTTCAGTTTTCTTCAGTGGATGCCTTGGATTTCAGTGCAGATGTACTCCAGACCTCTGGCTAAAGTTGCCAAATGTTGAGCAGTTCCGGTAAAATGAGTGCAAGCCCTCAAAAACGTGAGGCTTATATACAGACAAATTTAAACAGTTTTAACACAACTATCAATGGGAAAACCCCACACTGAGTTTTACTCCAGCAATCCCCAACTCAGATGGGTCCTGAGCTACACACTTATGCCACAAAGGTGCAGGGAGGCCCTCTTAATGCAAAATAGCTGGTTTAAGAGCACAGTGATACCACAACAGTATAGATTCAACAGGTCTGAATCTAGCCAATGCTATGTAAGGAAAGGAAGCACTAGTAAGGGAGAGTCACTTAAAGGTCAAAGTGAGAGTGTTTAATATTATACTATTAGACGCCCTGCAGTGGTACCATCCTCTGCACAAACTGGCAGCTCTTTGAGTAGCTGTGAATAGTGGGAGACTATGGAGAGCATTTCCTATAGAAGACTTTAAACTTAAGAAGTGTGCCTATATGCAAGCACGGGGAGCCTTGTTTGCATGAGCAGGATGAAAGACTTTTATAAAGTTAAACCCTCAGGCCAAGCAGATAAAAACACAATAGGCTATTAACCAGTAGTTCCAACCTTGGATGGGTTGCATTTAGTTATCTGATTCCACCAGAGTGCAAAAGAACCCTCTTAATGTAATACTAACTGGTTTTGAGCTCAAGTGCAGTAACAAATGCTTTACAGCAGAAGTAAGAATTCATGCAATATCAGGAATCCTTGGAAATAAGTTCACTAACCCTGAGAAATGTCCACAACACACAAAAACTTTGCAAAACTCAGAAATATTTTAACAGACTCACTCAGAATAGCTTTTGCAGTGTCAAGATGAGGTTAGGAAATATCATAATATTGTTAAAACAACCTAAGAGCAGTACAGTAACAAATGGAGTTTCTTTAACAAGTGCAGGCTGAAAAAGCAGTGATAAATTCAACCAAATAAATAAAAGGGTCTATATCATGTCGACCTATGTTTGAACGTCATATGGTCGACACCATACGATTGAAAATGTAAAAGTTTGAACGTTTCAACGGAGATCTCCGTACAGTGCGGAATGGGAAGATTTGCCTTTTCTGCACTGTAGTGCAATCTTGGAGTCGGTATATTTAAAGACCGAGGCTGTGGGGGTGCAGGGGGGCTTGTCCCCCTGCTTAAACTGTTCAGGTAGGTTTTTCCTTTGGTTTATTTTTTTATTACATTTTCAAACTTTTGAAAGTTTGATCATATGGTGTTGACCATATGACGTTCGAACTTTTAAAAGTTCAGTTATGTAATATAGACACATAAATAAATGCAGCACAAAAGTATTAAATATCACTGAAACAGTACAAATAAATATACTTATATCAGCTTTGTAGGCCAGATTATTTTAGAAGCAATCCAAGTCTTGTAGTCACAGGTGTCCAAGCAAGACACAAGGTGACTCTGAATAATTGAGCCAACAATTAACAATTCATATATATTGGAAGGAGAATCAAAGGTATCCTTGCAAGCCTTTCTGTTACTGAATACTTTCCCATTTGCTGACTTCCATGCTAAAGGTTTTATTTCATCATCCTGGCAGTGTGAACACTGGCTGTAGATGATAGTCATGGTTGATGTAACAGCCAACTCCATGTACAAAATGGGGAAAGGGGGTCAATACTGATCAGAAGTTTGTGACATTTACTTTTGCCCAAAGTGTGCATCGCAAGTAGCAATATTTCGATTATTTTGCAAAACACCTTTAAAAATTATTAATTTTACGAAAAGATATTCTGATTTTGTAAAATAAAGGAAATTACTGCCAGCTTATCCAGTAACATCTACTTATAATTTTATTTTGAACTTAGAATTTGTCAGCTAGATTTTATACACATCTTGGTCAGAGTTAGACCTACTTTCCATAATGATGGAATATGGATTAACTTAAAGAAATATGCACACTTATGTATTTCATTAAGCAAATTATTGTATACCTAGTTTATGGTCTTTTTCGATGTGTATTTTATAAAATTATAAAGAGCTTCCTTCTCTCTGAACCGTATCCCTTCCCATTCATTTTAAAACTGTGAAAGTGGAGATGTTCTGTGTATTTTTTGTTCTGCCCACTAGTTAAACAGCAGTTGTCATTTATAGCTAAGAGCTGTATCTATGACAATGTCATACTGCAAAATTTATCCTTTAGAGCAAGGAATTCTAAATTCTATATGTGTATAGTAAATATTGAACTGTTTACTGGATGTAGTACTATTATCTTTAGTTAGATTTAATATTAAAACAAAAATGACAAATCTACAGGAGACCTCTTGCCTGAAGATTTTCTTTATATGTGATACAATATATAAATGCATATAATCTATTAAACAAGTTTTAGAAAATATTCTCTAACTGGAAGACAGCAAGAAGACTGTTATGTCAAAATGTAATGCTTTTATCTTAATGAGGTCTGTAATAAGCACTGCAACACAATCTTGTTTATTGAATGTATCTTTTACCCTAGTATTTAAAATATTCATAATTTAAATGTTTGATGTTTTACAACTATAACTCTGCTTTAAAACGTCACTTTAAAATTCTTCCTCTTTTATTAAGATGCTGGACACTTCTTCAGTATTGTGTTATATAAAATATGTGTTTGTTTGCGTCCCCTTCATATGGTCGACTTTTCAGAAAGTCGATTTTCATATGGCCGAGATCATATGATCAACTTTCGAAAAGCCGACCATGGGGAACTGCTATTTCAGTATAGTGCGGAATGGGAAAATTTCCTCTTCTGCACTGTAATGTGATCTTCTTAGTTGGTATATGTAAGTTATGGGTGGTGTGGGGGGCACATGGGGGGGCTTGCCTCCTTGCTAACAGTTGAAAGGTAAGTGTTTGGTGTGTGTTATGTGTTTATTTTACATGGTCGGCTTTTCGAAAGTCGATCATATGGTCTCGGCCATATGAAAGTCGACTTTCTGAAGAGTCGACCATGTAAAGTAGACCCGTTTGTTTACCTGTGCATCTATGAAAACTTGTTTTTACTGGATTATGTGTATTAATATTGTTCTGCTTTTCAATTTTTAAAGTGTTACGGTGGTATGGATAGGCCTAAGACCTCATACAAGATCATTATTGTCCATAAAGACATAAACCAATATACGTTATCACCAAAGCATAGATCTAGGTTATTTTTAAAACACTCTGAACACTCTTTCTGCGTAACCTCAATAGGCAGTGAAGGCCATCTTCAACTATCTATAAAATGGAAAAGTGTTCTCCTTAATCTGGTTCACATACATTCCAATTTAACCATGGCCTGATTATTCCTAGTACTTCTCTCATGATTTAGAAACCTGATTCCCTGGGTGCTTTCTATTTCCTCATTGTTCCTACATTTAAATACCCATATTGCCTGTAGCAAGCTCAGTTTTTCAAACCTGTCTCAATAACACATTCTCCTAGTTAAAAAAAAAACTGTTGCACCTTTTATAGTCTGTTATGTCATCTGGCCCAGGAGAAGTATTTTATCTCACTATTTTATTGCTTTTCCTACCATCCTATCCATTTTCAGTGGACATTCACAGTCACATAAATCCATATTCTAATTGTCTTCTATGTATATTTAATTCCTCCTACTTGTTTAAAGAAGACATTTGCAAATAATGCCACTATAAGATGCAATCAGTTACTATATTACTTTTTGTTGTAATCCATAGCTTTTTAACCCTTCTACATTGTTTAAATAAAAAGATTTGACAAGAAAGTGCTGTACACATCTTACATATGGATGTCTAAGGTTTCTCTTTTCTAGGTCCCTCTTCATATGCATAAAGCTTTCTAACAGAGGGAAGATGATTTTTGTTATGTGTTTTTTTGAGTGTATATCAAAAGATTGTGTTTTTTGATGTTTTTATGACATGGCTTGAGATGGAGTCAATATACCAGAAATTCCAACCTGACCACCTTCATCTTGGACTCACTGATTTGAAAGGCTTTATTTAAATCTGACCACAGGCATTGTGTGCTGTGAGTAAGATCTTATTAACACTCTTAGGAAGGGTGGGTTATGATGACCTAGGATGGTATTGGGGTTTAAAAGGAAATATAGGATTATAATGGTGTTAGCTTAGTTACAATACTAGAGTCTTTATTCAGTTCTGTATGTAACAGATGCTTAATTTCATGCTTGGAAAGATCTGGAAGTACTGCAGATGCGGTGTCTTTTATGCAACCATTATAGGGGCATGGAAGAAAAAAAATCAGATCCAATGTTAGGAGCCCTGTGTAGTGAGTTTACTTAATGTTGTCTTCTTTGGCAATGTCCAACCTAGCCATTTTTCTGTACCATTTCTGAACTTGCAGATTTGTAGAACTCCTCCTTGTGGCACATGCCATGGTGTCTTGTGACAGATAAAGAATGTGTTTCTAGTTCACATGCCCGCAAGTTTTTTTTTTTTTTGCTGATCACACAGTCATGGAAAAACTCCTTTGTTTAATTGTTTAATGCCTAATATACAAGTCATCTAAATGTTCGTGTGACCAGTAGGTCAAAATTCAAAACCTGCATTACTTTCATTGCTTGAAAAAAAAAGAGTAGTGTAAGTGCTGCTGTTGAGTGTCAGCATTTCATCCCACCAATATATAAGCTCAGGGTCTACTTTAGGTCTCATAAATGGGAAGGCATTGAAACTACGTAGTGCAGGGATAAGCTGATGAGTTTCCATATGAACCCAGGTCAATGCTACGATTCCAGTGAGATGGTGAAGATTGTGTAAGGCAGACACTGGTCACACTCCTGTACAGGTACCTCACTCATTAATATGGTGTTATGGAGTCACATATCACTCATTTCTGCTTAAATAGTTATTGACTGATGTCCCATTTACCTTCCATTGATGAACAGTGAGAGGTGCATCCAGGTAACAACTTTTGGAGGTTTGTCTAAAGGTGTCAGCATTATTCTTCTTCTCAACAAATGGCTGGAACTCACTCATGGCCAGCTTGCACCTGGAAAGCAATTCATTGAGTTCCCCAGCTTGCACTCAGTGGATGTACTTGGGAGCAAAGAATCTTCAGCCCAAGTTGGGGAAGGTCCACCTGGACTTCCCATGCAAGGACTTTCATGAAAGGCCCAGGCATTAGATATACTACAGTTCGATGCCTGCTGGAGTCTGTACATATGGGTTTAGGGTATGCATTTAGAGAATGTAGCCTGATGCCAACACAAGGAGCGACACATGCATCTTCATTTCCTGTACCACCTTCAACAGGCATGTTTGTAATGCTGCTTCGCTCAGCCTTCCTTGCCTACCTGTTGCACAGTTAACCGTATGCTTGCTATCTGAATCAGGGTTCATCTCTCTCCCTATCCCTATGTCCTGTAAAGAGGATTACGGGATCTGTATTTCTTCAATATGTACAGACATAGTGAATCCCTTCCATACAGTTCATCACTATGCAGCTTCTTCAGATAATTTTCCTGGCTGATGAAGTTCACTATGGAATTGGTAGTGACCCACTGACCTTCTGCCCAGTAATAACTTAATGATCACCTAAGGAATCACCCCTTCCATGGACCTGATGATTAGAGATGCTGTTCCATGGTCTGGAATCACTTAAATGCTGTTGCCTTAGCTCCCAAAAAAGAAGACAGTTTCTAGTAACCACTAGCTGAATGGAGTAAGATCCAGTCTGATCATCATAGGACTACATCCTTTATGATCTCTGTGGTACATCTTAGGTGGTCAAATCCATAGCACCTATTCATATTTTGCTTGACAAGAAACCTTAAGCATTGAACAGAGTGATGAAAAGTGTATCTTCATTTGTCACACTGGAGTTTGTCATTCAACTATCTGTCTCACCTCTTGAGGTTTCTTTAATTCGAGTAGACTTTAGACAAGTTTTTGTATCTTCCTGAGTCTGTGGTTATGGTAAAGCTGGTTAAAATCCTTACCAAGATCTCTTGTAGTGGGATTCATTGTAACCGAGTCATTTTCAGTATGCTGGTGCTGTAGCTAGAGCAGAAGGCTGTGGTATGTACCTCATGAGGATGATGTGACAGAGGCTGCCCTCCTTTAATGATGAGTTTGGACAGGCCATGCTGGATGCCATCTTTTGCAGGTACTCTTTGGACAGGACTGCTAGGACTTGGTTTGAGTTCTTCAGAAAAAGAAACCAGCTCTGACCATAGTGGATGGCCTATGTGATCTTCCTGACTCCTGCAATGTCATCCATGTCAGATCATTTCCTATGGAAGAAGAAGCTTCTTGCAGATTAAGAAGGGCCCTCAAACATTAGAAAATATTGCTAGCACAGCTGTGCTGTCCAAGTCTCCAGTAAAGGTGACTCAGCTGGTCCAGTAGATGCATTTTTGTGGGAGAATGGTACTCAGAGTTTGAGGAGCCATTATAGAAGACTATTTGGTTTGCAATCTAGTATTGCGTCCAGCTGTTATGTCTTCCCCAAAAAATTATCTTGTCAGGAAATGAATGCAGAGGTTCATGCAGAACTCTTAGGACAACAACAGACTGCACTCTTTAAAGAGACCACAGATACTTTCCTTATTTCAGAGAATGGCAGATTTTCACCATATTTTTTTCATCTCAGTGACACTTAGTAAAACTAGTCTATTAAATCCTGAATGGTAATTCTGTAGGGAGTATTGCAGCTAATGCTGCATAGCTCTTGGATGGTTTTACTAGACATGATGATGCCTTCTGCTATATCACCATCTGAGGTCTGCAAATGAATCCTTTGGGTAGCCAGAATAAAGTGTTACCATTTAGTTACAACTGTGCACAGTGTGTTTACTAAGGTGCTTGCCATTGTGGTGGAGACTTTGCAATGGGAGGACACACGTCTCTTCTCTTAACCAGAGTGCTGATTTGTGGTAGACTTAACAAAGGATCCAATGGCTTGAGCACAACCACAGTTTGGTCCATGTCAAAAGAAATAAGTCCTCCTTACAATTGATTCAGAGGATTACTTTCATTAATCTAAAGTTGGTCACTTTTCAGAATCTTCATTTCTACTCACAGAGAGAAGAAATTATGTAATGATATTGGCAACTGGGATGAGCATACAACTAAACATCCATGTCTGTACAGTCCTCTGCTTAATGCCAGCTGCTCTCCTCATGGCATCTTTCTTATGCCTGAGGATACTAGTGTTGTGTTGAACACTGAGGTATCAGTAACTGCAGTTGCATCACTCACTTGAGGGTCTTCCTCTAGTATCAATACCATGTGGGTATGTTTTAGAGTGGTGGATTATCTCTACTAATTTCATTCTGAATCTTCCTGCAGCAGAACTCATTACAAGTCAGATGATGAACACTTTGTTGGCAGGACTGGATATCTGTCTTGACTCCAGATAAAGCAGTTGGAGGCACAGACCTCACATGTTACTGTGAAGGTTCTGAGAGAGGAGCTAAAACCAGTCCCTCCTGATTTGGTGCAACAATTAGACCATTAGCCCATGGTATGCCACATAGGCAGGGTAGTGTGCGCTCATGCTTTCCACTGTAGATAAGTAATACTTGTCTGGCAGTAAGCTGTAGGTGGGGTACCACAATTATAACTATTCCCATCAGTAGAGACGTGAATATGGTAGCACACTCCTTAAGCTGGACCTTCAGTCCTTTTCTGACACTGAGGATTCATTGGTCCTGTTTGGTCAGATTCTTCTGAGAGTGAACACCACAGAAGCATAGGGGAATGTGGCTCTCCCTCTCTTCAGCTTTCTTTAGGGAGGGAGTGTTTACAGTGGATGCAATCTCCCTTTTGTGGCAGAGAAGATTCCTGTGCATGTTCTCACTTTTCTCTCTGATTTCATGCCTGATTGCAATATTCAGAGAAGATAGACCCTGCATTTTTCTCATTGGTATTTGATGTCTGAAAAGGGTAACTTTTCAAATTTCCAGTTCACTCAGAGTTTGGTAAAGTACCCTGGTACAAACCAAGGAAGTTCCCTCCTTATTAGGATGAAAACCACCTTCATTTCAAAGCATGAGTTTTGCTGTAGAATCCTCGCACCTAATGGATCTTTGTACAAGAGTCTCAGAGGTTTTGAGGCCATCATGAAACCTTTTACTCATCAGACATACCCCGCTTAATGGAAGGATTATTTATCTTAGAGTAGGTAGTCTATGCCACCTCAGTCCGCCTGCAGGGCGTTCTGCTGTATCACATGCACTCACATTATTTAGATTTCAGTCATTTATGGCAAAGAAGCATGGCTTTAACATTTCTGTCCATCATGATTTAACAGAGGCTACTTTTTCGTCCTGTTTCTGCAAGGGTTTTAATCAGGTGCCCCAGCTTCCCTCTATATCATAAAGGCATGCAGGTAGGTTATTTGTCAGTCCTGTCATTTGCCCTTATGTGTATGCACCATGTGTGAGTGTGTGTTTGCATCCCATGATGGACTGTGATTCCGTCCAGGATTAGATCACTGCCTTATGTTTCTTGATTTGTGAATAGGGTTTGGCTCACCTGTAATCATGAATGGGATAAAGTATGTAAAAAATGCATTGTTACAAAGAAGTGACAGTGTAGAAGCAGTCCAACAGTGTTCCAAAGTAATGAATGGGAGTCTAAAATATAAGTAAATTCAGGTTTGTTGGATAGGTAAGCGCTTTTGGCTGAGACAATCATTTCAATAAAATCAGCTTCTTATATAGTAAGCTTATACATGTTAATTAAGATCAATTATTCAATAAATATTTATTTGATTGAATATATGAAAACAATTATCATATAAAACCATAATATAAAAACATTATATCAAATATTTAAAATTTTTTTTATCAAATCTCCAAAACCATTGCACAATGCCCTATCTATTGTAAACTTTTAACTTTAAAATGCTCGTGATAGAAGTTGAATCATTTAAACTTGGGAATTGTATGGCATTTAAATAAACTTACCACCAGTATTCCCTTGATTCTAAAATTATTTTCCAAGGACCTTTTCTTGGAGTTGGTCGAACTTGTTCCAATACTACGAACTTAAATGTGTGCATTGGGTTTTGTTCTATATGTCTAAAAAGTGCATTAGTGTGTGAGTTTTTATTGATTTCATAAATATGCTCATATATACGCTGTTTTAGCTTTCGTTCTGTTTTGCCTATATAAAAGGCAGAACAGTATGAGCATATTGCTGCATACACAGTGACCACTGTATTACAATTATAACAGCCTGAAATAGTTATATCTATTCCCATAATTGATGACTGGCCCACTTCTAAAATGTAATTACAATATTTGCACATGTTACATTTCCTCATTATCCCTTGCCTTGTTTCCACCATTTTTGAACATGCATTACACCAATCTTTTAAGTTACGATCTCTTTTATAGGTGATTAAAGGTTGTGTGCCTAAAATTTTAGCCAAGTTTATAGTTTATATCACCCATAAGAAATGTCCAATTTTTCCGCATCAGGCAGATGATGTCTGCAGAATCCTTGGTATATATTGTTATGAAAACTATATTGCCATACTTGGTTGTGCCTGATGAATGCATGACTTTGTGTAAGGCAGGACTGGTTTGCACATGCTGGTCAGGTATTTCTTATGGCTCTGTCCTCTTGGGACTTGAATTTCTTTACTGATAGGCTTGCCCATCCTGCACTAAAGCCTGCTCATTCAGCACTTCTGTAGATTCTCTCTCTGAAGACACTTTTTCTTTGTGGTCGACACCTCTGCTGACTGGGTTTTAGGGCTTTAAGTCATCCCTTTTAGGGAACCATATTTTGTCTTTCACAAGAATTATTTGCCCTTTAGGAAAACTCCACATTTCCTTCTGAAAGTTATTTCAGTTTGTTTGTTTGTGTCTTTCGGCTTTTCCCGGTTAGGGGTCGCCACAGTGGAACTCCGCTAATGATTGGCAGTTGATTTTTATGTACCAGCTTGCCAGGCCTGACGCACACCCTTCAATGATGTCCTTAAATCATTGCATCCATCTAAATGTGTGCTCTCTTGGAATTGAATGCAGGGAAAAGCATTCCTTCACACCATGGATGTCTCTGCTAGTTTCCTTTCATGCTGAGAGACTACCGAAGATGGAACAGTCGTTTATCTCATTTGCTGCAAGAAATGAGGTGCTTGCAGTGAGTAAAAAATACTTTTTGTATGGATTGCTGACTAAACTGTTTTGCCACCAGTTGGCTAATCATGCTTTGGAAAATGCTGCTAAAAATGTCCACTTCACTATGGATACAGCTGCTTCTAATATTTCCTTCAACAGTGTTTAATTACCAGTTCTTTGTGTCATTCATGACCATTTGAGTCTTAGTTAACAAGGTCATACCATCAGATATCATTACTTAAACTCTGGCTCCAAGGACCAGGCTTCCTTCAACATGTCAGTATTACTTTGTTTAGTTTTCTGAGCTTTTACTTTCTGGCCCTTTGGTTTTGCAGTATTGCTTAGTCTGAAAAGGGTCTTCAGACCAGCCGACCTACCCAGTTATAAAATAGTAAATAGATAAATACTTGAGTCATCTGAACCTTGACAATTAAAAATATCAGATCTAACTATAAATTATTCATATCAGTTGATCTTTGAGGAGTCCTCTGTAATAGGTACTTACTACCCTCTCTCCATCCTTGTATTTTTAGACAGCCATTATCTTTAGTAGCCCCTGTTTCAAGTTTCCAGTAAGTAAAAAAAAAAGTATATAATTTTTTTATATCCTTATACATAGTTATTTTTCCAATCTTACAGACTATGCTTGTTCATTGGATAGGGCAGACTTAGGTTCATAGGTTCCTCCATACTGGGCCATTTTTATATGGTGTTGTGCAAAGTGACATAATTTGGGTACCCTTTAAACATGCTCCCCTCACTTTCTCCTCATCGCAATGCTATTATGGTGTAACGTTTCACTATAGAGATAACGAGGTTTCTAACAAGTGAAGCCTACCATGCCTTATGTAAAGTGGTCTTTTCCCTTACTCTTGTCTGCAGCCTCCCTCTTCTTACCCTGCATTTATCAAATATTTCCCCATCTCCAAAGTTTCATAAACTAGTTTAACACTTCATTGTCCTGCCCCCATCAAGAGAACACCATTGTCTGTTGTTTCCCCATTAAGCACATGTCCATATTTGCACTCTTTGCTTTCATATACAAACTTACCTACCTTGTATACTATTGTTCCCTAAAAAGTACTTTTAAATTTCATCCCTAAGTGAGGTACTGCACTCATTTCAGGTTGATTAAACCTCCCTACTAATGTCACAAGACTCTCTTAACTCAGGCTACAAGACATTTCACTTTACACTCCTAAACATAAAGTGGCCTTCCTGCACTCATACAGTCACTACTGTCAGGACTTTGTAAGTTACCGCTCAATATTACCAATCTTCATTTGTCATAGTGACATTACTTGATAGGAAAGAGAAAAGAGTTCTGCTCTTTCATCACTCAGAGTTTTGTTTCTGAGACTGATTTCCAGAAAGGTCTTAGATTACATGCTTGCCGGCTGTGTGACAAGAACCGCAATACTGTGTTTTGACAACTGATTTACCTTCTCTTAATTTTTCCGTGGTATTTTTGGTATTAGGGGAAGGATGAGGGCCTTTCCTGTAGTTTGATAGAGGCTCACTATAGCAGAGTTGAGGAATGTGTGCTATATATTGACTTTTGTGATTCATGTGTTGTATATCTCTTCTTCACATGGTTGCCTGAATTTTGTGCCTGCCTTCATTAGCAGCTACCATTACTCTGTTGTGAAGGCACCTTTAACTTTAGTCCTTTACTTTTCTGAGCTTGTGTCTGTGTTCTCTCCACAGTAACACATGTGTTGTATACCTGCTGTACACTGACATTTTGTTTTATTAGTAATAGCTGCCTAATTTGTTATATAATATTATCTTTCATTTATTTGCTTATTTTATTGTTTGCCTGTGAAACCAAGTTGAGGCAAATAAAGGGCCCTGGCGGTCTAGTCCAGTGATTTACTCAGAATATTTACATTTATATGTCTTGATACTGTGGCATACTTGATTTCACATCTCTAACTCAGAAGGAAAATGATTCACTTAAAATACAGCATGAGAAAATGACAATAAATAGGAAAAAAAACATTCAGAAATTCTTAGTATTTAGGATGATGTCATCATATTTTTAACCAGTCTGGTTTATTATTCACGCTGTTTTTAAACCCAGAGATAGATTGATGCTGAGGGTTTGTTTGAGTCAAACTTTCTGGTTGTTAAAGAAGATGTTTCTCAGTTTGATTAATGTGGCAGACGTGTTGCACTCTTATCAGTGATATGGGCTTTGTGGTATCTTTCTGGGGGGAAAGTGTTAACCAAGCAAAAATTAAAAGAGAAAATAGGCTTTTGCTGTGTCCACTTAAAGAATATATTCAGAAAAAAGTGCTGTGTTATGAGGTGCCTTTCAGCCATATTGGCTGCCAGACAAAAATCAAAGTAGTCAGTGCCCCAAATATTAATATTACCAAAGTGGTATACCCCCACCTCCCACTGCCAGTTTGTCCCACTGACATAGTGTGCATTTTATGATGAACAATGTTTTGTTTGTACCTGATGCCAGCACTGTTTCAAGGCTTTCTGGTGGCCGATTACTAAAGCTGGGCATCCCGTATACTGCTTTCCCCAGTTTCAGATCTCGCATTGCTGCTCTGTTCACAAGCTCTTTACAATTAGCGACACATTTTAATGGTCCTTGTCAGCCCTTTTTAGAAATATGATGGTGTATATGAGACTTGGAGTGTCACATGCATATTTAAAAAAATGGGTACACTAGAGAGGCCGTATGATTCTCTTAAGTATATGGTTTGATTTGTCATGGGGTTTTAGTTTTATTGTGCTCTTTCTCCTACTAAATCTGTAATGTTTGTAGCTCTTTTAATATGTTTTATCTAACTTACCTGCCACTTCTGTTAGTATTGTAACAGTGATTGCAAAAGCTTTCAACCATAGAATTTCATGAATAAGAACAAATATCAACAACATTTCAGCATTTAAATTCAAAGAAAGAAAGTAATGATGTATAACTACACAAACAAATAGCAGTACTGTAAGCACCTATCCAAACAATGCCTAGCTTGAATGACATTTGAAAACCATTGGTTATAACTGTTTATTATAAGCTGTTTAAGCTGTGTACTGCAAAGGTTAAATGTCCCTAGATGATACAATTGCTGTAAAAATAATATTACTGGGGCACTAAAATCTTTGCACACCAGCATATGTTCATAGGTAGATACTAGGCTATCTGCCCTAGGGCATTTATAAGCCTAGCCAGAGTGTATTTGGCTTCCGCCTCCCTATTAGATTAGCCTACTGTGCCTCTGTAAAGTAGGTCACAGAAGGTACCCTTTTAAGATTAGTTTACTGTGCCTCTGTCTAGCAGGGACACAGGAGAAATCCCAGGGGTGAATTTGCGATTTCCCATCCACGCGTCCAAATTTCGCTTGAAGAGGGTCAGCGAGGGGCTATGTCTAACATGAATTGGGATTCTATTCCAGAGTGAGGGGAGCCTCTGGAAAATGAATCTGTCCCTCCAGCATGTCCTATTTATTTTTCTGCTGAGGTTTAGGTCCCTGGAGCGTGTAGCTCTAAGGGACTTGGATTTTTTGAGGTGGAGCATGTCCATTAATTCTGGGTTTGACATGGCTTTGTACATCAGGCATAGATCGCCTCTGAGTAGGCGGTAAGCAACTGAGTAGAGCTGGAGTTTCTTTAGTCGAGCTGCATAGGACATCTGTTTGTAGCCCATGATCCTCTTGGTGAGGTACTTTTGGGGTCACTCCAGTTGCTGCAGGTGTCAGGTAAGGTACATCTCAAAAGAGCTATTGTATTCAATTATGGGCCTGATAAGTGACGGGTAGAGGGGCACAATGACCCCTCTTGATCTAGATGCGAACCCTTTCGTGATAAGGTGGGCTATATAGAAGGTCTTTCTAACAACTTTGGCAACGTGATTATCAAAGGAGAGATTACTATCTATGTTGGTCCCCAAATCTCTAATTACTTCTTCCGTACTTAATAGATTACTACCTATGTGGTAATTTTTGGGCACCTTGTTTTTCCCAAAGGGGATTACTATGCACCTTTTAGCATTTAGCTTGAGGCCGTGGCTCTGGCACCAAGCATCCGTCTCTGTGAGACCCTTTTGGAGGATGCTTGTGTCAGCTGGAGATTCGATTATGGCCCCCAGTTTGCAGTCATCTATGAACTTTGTCAGCCATAATCCCCCCATGTTAGCCTGAACCTCAGAGAAGTATATAACGAACAAGAGAGGTCCCAGACCTGAGCCCTGTGGGACGCCACTTGTAATTGGTTTGGATTCGGACATGGCACCTGCGATTCTGACCATGTGGGTTCTATCTCTGAGCCAGTTTGCAACCCATCTTGTGATATAGGGGTTGATATTTAAGCTGGTAAGCTTATTTATGATGCCTGAGTGGGGTATTGTGTCGAAAGCTTTTGCGAGGTCCAGGTAGGCTGTGTGGACTACCTTGCCCTCATCTATGGCTTTGGTAACTGTTTCAAAGAAATCAACTAGGTTTAAGAGGCAAGATCTGCCCTTAACAAAGCCGAATTGGGTAGGGTCCAGTGTCTGGAGGCTCCCAATGTCTTTGTTTATGAGTTCCATGATAATACTCTCCATAGCTTTACAGACCAGACTAGTCAGGCTTATGGGGCGATAGTTTCCGGGGTCCGTTGTGGCACCACCTTTGTGGAGTGGGACCACTGTAGCTGTATGCCATTCTTTGGGTACATATCCTGTAGTAAGGCTAAGTTTGAACAGTGACTTAATGAGAGGGTTCAGTTCTTCTTGGAGTTCATGTAAGACACAGCCTGGGACACCGTCCGGTCCCATAGATGCTGTGTTTTTTGCTTTGGAGAGGGCAGCTTTCACCTGTGCATCTGTGATGTCAGGGAGGTTGCATTCAGTTGGGAAAGGCATTTGCTCCTTTGGGTGGGGGGGGGGGAGTTTGCGCTGAATCTGTCTGCCAGGATGTTGGCTATGTCTGTAGGTTCGGTATGTTTTGTACCGTTATGCAACAATTCAGAGCATATCTGGGAGTTTCCGCCCATGTTCCTGACATAACTAAAGAAGGCCTTGTGATTATCTTTAGTGTCTAGGGCAATTTTTCTTTCGAAACTGGCCTTTGATGATTTTATGAGGGATCGAAGTTTCTTGCTAGTACTGATCAGAGATGCCTTCACTTTTTGGGATTTTGCTCTGTCATGTAGTAGCTTTCTCCTTCTGTTGTATAGCTTATTTATGGCCGGGGTCCACCAGACCAGTCTCCTGTTTTTGGAGGATTGAGTCTTGGTTTTATTTGGGATAGCACAATCCATGCATTCCTGCAGGTGCTCATAGAATGCATTTGTAAAGGATTCTGCGGATTGGGCTGTATTATCCTCTGGCCCAGGGGCTTTGAAGGATTCCACCTCAGTCTTGAGAAGTGCAAAGTTGGCTTTTGAGAAATTCTTTACAGTGATTTCCTTGGCTGGGGGTGGGGACGGGATATGGATGTCCCGGGAAATTTGTTTATGGTCTGATCTTACCAATGAGGGGTTTACCTCTGGTGTGGAACATAGAGTCCCTATGTTGGTGATGACCAGGTCCAATATGTTGTTTCCTCTTGTGGGAGTGGTGACCAGTTGTTCCATTGTGTTAGAGTTTATAAATTCAAGGAACCATTGGGCGAGGGTGTTTGGGCTTGAGTAGTTTTCCCAGTCAATGTTTGGGTAGTTAAAGTCACCCAATAACATAGTGTTTGGAGAGACCTTCATATTCTCCAGTGTTCTTAGGAATGCCAAGTGGGGTTCCTGTAATAGGGAGGGTGTTCTGTAGCAGGCTACAAACTGAAAGGCAGTTTTGCCCGCTGTTAGTTGCACATGGATGGTTTCCGATGCTTCGTGCAGTGCCACTAACCTGGAGGTGTAGGTATCTTTAATGAATATAGATACTCCCCCTCCTTTTGTGCTTTGGTCCGAGTTTTGGGGCCAAAACGCATGGTATGAGTTATAACCTGGTAGTGCTGGGGTGCTCTCAGGAGCCTTGAACCAGGTTTCTGTTACTGCACAGACATCGATTTTCTCCATACTGAGGAGAGTCTCGAGTGCGTGCATCTTGAGGTTTAGACTTCTAGCATTGAGTAGCATTACCTTTAGTTTTTTTATCTTTAATTCTGGGATTCTCCAGCTGTGAACCACATGCTTCATATACATTCTATGGTTGTTCAGAAACAAAAAGTGTATAACTTTACATGAAATAATGCATTGAGCAGTGCCAAGCAAGGACGGGCAATGCAGTGACACATGCATATAGGGTAGTATACAAATGATAATATAATGGCTTGCAAATAAAAAAATATAGTAGAGCATTTGAGTCTATACATCCTGTACTAGTACCTTGAAGTATTTCCACCTTAAGCTTCTACACTAGGAAAAATGAGAAGGACAAGCATCCAGCAGTGCATGTTGTTGTAGGTGCTGCCGCAGAATCAGGTGCACTTAGTTAGTTTTCAAAGCTAATGGAAAGACTTCTCTTGTTCGGCGATCTAGCAAAGAAAGGAAGAGACACATAGTCGTACATATGTGCACATGCACAAAGTGTCATCATCCCACATGCTTAGTGTTCCCACACCACCAGCAAGGTGATATCTACATACTCTTGCTGTTCAAACATTACATGATTGTTAGACAGCAAGTTATATTTTACATGTTCATAGGTTAGTACTAGGCTAACTGCCCTTGTGGACCATTTTAAGACTAGCCAATTACCCCATATGAAAATCAAACCCTACATCTCACGTCTGTAAGGTAAACACCTTAAGCATTATGCCAACCTCCCACCCAAGGCATTTATTTTACTTTGAGACATAATTTTTCACAGTGCAGCATGTGTTTTTCTTTGGAGTAGTGTGCACATTTACTTTGAGACATCATTTTTCACAGTGTAGCATGTGTTTTTCTTTGGAGTAGTGTGCACATTTACTTTGAGACATCATTTTTCACAGTGCAGCATGTGTTTTTCTTTGGAGTAGTGTGCACATTTACTTTGAGACATCATTTTTCACAGTGCAGCATGTGTTTTTCTTTGGAGTAGTGTGCACATTTACTTTGAGACATCATTTTTCACAGTGCAGCATGTGTTTTTCTTTGGAGTAGTGTGCACATTTACTTTGAGACATCATTTTCACAGTGCAGCATGTGTTTTTCTTTGGAGTAGTGTGCACATTTACTTTGAGACATCATTTTCACAGTGCAGCATGTGTTTTCTTTGGAGTAGTGTGCACATTTACTTTGAGACATCATTTTTCACAGTGCAGCATGTGTTTTTCTTTGGAGTAGTGTGCACATTTACTTTGAGACATCATTTTCACAGTGCAGCATGTGTTTTTCTTTGGAGTAGTGTGCACATTTACTTTGAGACATCATTTTTCACAGTGCAGCATGTGTTTTTCTTTGGAGTAGTGTGCACATTTACTTTGAGACATCATTTTTCACAGTGCAGCATGTGTTTTTCTTTGGAGTAGTGTGCACATTTACTTTGAGACATCATTTTTCACAGTGCAGCATGTGTTTTTCTTTGGAGTAGTGTGCACATTTACTTTGAGACATCATTTTCACAGTGCAGCATGTGTTTTCTTTGGAGTAGTGTGCACATTTACTTTGAGACATCATTTTCACAGTGCAGCATGTGTTTTCTTTGGAGTAGTGTGCACATTTACTTTGAGACATCATTTTCACAGTGCAGCATGTGTTTTTCTTTGGAGTAGTGTGCACATTTACTTTGAGACATCATTTTCACAGTGCAGCATGTGTTTTTCTTTGGAGTAGTGTGCACATTTACTTTGAGACATCATTTTCACAGTGCAGCATGTGTTTTCTTTGGAGTAGTGTGCACATTTACTTTGAGACATCATTTTCACAGTGCAGCATGTGTTTTTCTTTGGAGTAGTGTGCACATTTACTTTGAGACATCATTTTCACAGTGCAGCATGTGTTTTTCTTTGGAGTAGTGTGCACATTTACTTTGAGACATCATTTTCACAGTGCAGCATGTGTTTTTCTTTGGAGTAGTGTGCACATTTACTTTGAGACATCATTTTTCACAGTGCAGCATGTGTTTTTCTTTGGAGTAGTGTGCACATTTACTTTGAGACATCATTTTTCACAGTGCAGCATGTGTTTTCTTTGGAGTAGTGTGCACATTTACTTTGAGACATCATTTTCACAGTGCAGCATGTGTTTTTCTTTGGAGTAGTGTGCACATTTACTTTGAGACATCATTTTTCACAGTGCAGCATGTGTTTTTCTTTGGAGTAGTGTGCACATTTACTTTGAGACATCATTTTTCACAGTGCAGCATGTGTTTTTCTTTGGAGTAGTGTGCACATTTACTTTGAGACATCATTTTTCACAGTGCAGCATGTGTTTTCTTTGGAGTAGTGTGCACATTTACTTTGAGACATCATTTTTCACAGTGCAGCATGTGTTTTTCTTTGGAGTAGTGTGCACATTTACTTTGAGACATCATTTTTCACAGTGCAGCATGTGTTTTTCTTTGGAGTAGTGTGCACATTTACTTTGAGACATCATTTTCACAGTGCAGCATGTGTTTTTCTTTGGAGTAGTGTGCACATTTACTTTGAGACATCATTTTCACAGTGCAGCATGTGTTTTTCTTTGGAGTAGTGTGCACATTTACTTTGAGACATCATTTTCACAGTGCAGCATGTGTTTTTCTTTGGAGTAGTGTGCACATTTACTTTGAGACATCATTTTTCACAGTGCAGCATGTGTTTTTCTTTGGAGTAGTGTGCACATTTACTTTGAGACATCATTTTTCACAGTGCAGCATGTGTTTTTCTTTGGAGTAGTGTGCACATTTACTTTGAGACATCATTTTTCACAGTGCAGCATGTGTTTTTCTTTGGAGTAGTGTGCACATTTACTTTGAGACATCATTTTTCACAGTGCAGCATGTGTTTTTCTTTGGAGTAGTGTGCACATTTACTTTGAGACATCATTTTTCACAGTGCAGCATGTGTTTTTCTTTGGAGTAGTGTGCACATTTACTTTGAGACATCATTTTCACAGTGCAGCATGTCTGTGTCTTTGGAGTAGTGTGCACATTTACTTTGAGACATCATTTTTCACAGTGCAGCATGTGTTTTTCTTTGGAGTAGTGTGCACATTTACTTTGAGACATCATTTTCACAGTGCAGCATGTGTTTTTCTTTGGAGTAGTGTGCACATTTACTTTGAGACATCATTTTCACAGTGCAGCATGTGTTTTCTTTGGAGTAGTGTGCACATTTACTTTGAGACATCATTTTTCACAGTGCAGCATGTGTTTTTCTTTGGAGTAGTGTGCACATTTACTTTGAGACATCATTTTTCACAGTGCAGCATGTGTTTTTCTTTGGAGTAGTGTGCACATTTACTTTGAGACATCATTTTCACAGTGCAGCATGTGTTTTTCTTTGGAGTAGTGTGCACATTTACTTTGAGACATCATTTTCACAGTGCAGCATGTGTTTTTCTTTGGAGTAGTGTGCACATTTACTTTGAGACATCATTTTTCACAGTGCAGCATGTGTTTTTCTTTGGAGTAGTGTGCACATTTACTTTGAGACATCATTTTTCACAGTGCAGCATGTGTTTTTCTTTGGAGTGGTGTGCACATTTACTTTGAGACATCATTTTCACAGTGCAGCATGTGTTTTTCTTTGGAGTGGTGTGCACATTTACTTTGAGACATCATTTTTCACAGTGCAGCATGTGTTTTTCTTTGGAGTGGTGTGCACATTTACTTTGAGACATCATTTTTCACAGTGCAGCATGTGTTTTTCTTTGGAGTAGTGAGCACGTGATTACTTGACTTTTGCTTTGCAGTTCAGGTCCATAAAGATCACTATGATTAAGGAGTGATTTGTGGAACAAGTACTTTACTGATTGTGTAATAGGTTTTAGTTGTGGGTTATACAGTCTGTGTTCTTACAGTGTAGTGGCAATATAACTGAAAACAAACATCATAGCAAAGTAGTAGCCACTGGAGTCAGCTCAGAAATTATGCTTCCCTACTTATAATGTTTTATGCAATACTCAGACTGAAGTTGCAGCTGAATTCGCTCCTTCTTTAGGAAGCAGTGTAATTTTACACTATGCATCAATAACATATTGTGGGACAAAGGGGGTGACTGCCCAGGTACAGACTGTTAGGAGCAGAACAGCTGCCAGTCAGGCCAGGGTCAGTGCTAACATTAATTTAAGGAGCTGTGGCTGACAGCAGACAAACATGCCGGTTGAACACCAACAAAACCTTAAAAACTGCGTTATATACAGAATACTGTGAACAAATATGGAAAGAAGTGGGGCATCCTGTTACCATACGTGGGGCATCCTGTTACCATACCTAATGTTCCCCATTAGACAGGTATCCCAGTCCTCCACAGAGCTTAACTCTTTTGAAACTCCACTATGTGATATACAGTTTAGGTATTCTATACATAACTAAGGAGGAGACCACTGTTTTTAGAAGTGCACTGGAAAATGTATCTGAAATGAAGGGGAGGATAACAGCCATACTGTCAATTGTAGGTAAATATATGCAGTGTGCTTAGGAACCCCCCCAAAAAAATTCAATGGCAGAAGTACAAGGGTGAAAATGTGCTTAACAGAAAATAATGTGTTGTTTTTTGTATCTACTATAGAAAACAAATTTCTAATCAAGTGGTGATGGACTTATGAAGCTGCTGAAAAAGAAGAGCAAGACAACTGTAAAATAAACCAGTTCAATAAATGCAAGCCTGAGCACATCTGTCATGTAAATACTAGGGTGCTTCTGTGCGGAAACACAGAAAAAAAGCAAGATGTATGCACCACTAGTCATGTATAAACTGCTCAAACATCTGAGCTGGACTCAGACGTTCAGCTAGACAGTTCATTCAACAGAAAAAAAAAGAGGTCAAAGCATTTTTCTGAGAAAAAAAAACTCTTTTCTTTTTCAGTTTAATATACAAT
>NC_056741.1:417023013-417043013 GCF_019279795.1 Protopterus annectens
AAGCCATAATGTAAAAAGACATTTGTTCTTCTAAAGGGGTATGATGCTTTTGATGACCCAAAATGCTTTGCTGGTGCATATAAATCAGTGCCAATACCCATTAAGTTGACATAATTTTGTGATTGAGTGGTCATAAGAAAAAATGAGTTGCCAGTATTATTTTGTTTTATTTCACATTTCTTAATACAATAACATATATTTCTGTAATTCTAAGGTGAGTTTTATGGGTTTTTTCAGATTTTGTTTTAATATTCATCTGTAGCCCCTTTCTGCCTTCTCCCTCATTCACTTTCTCTGTGCTTGCATGAGCACGCGTGCACGTACGTGTGTGTGTGTGTGTGTGTGTGTGTGTGTGTGTGTGTGTGTGTGTGTGTGTTAATGAGTGCATACTGTGCATTTGTGCATGCAGTCTCATCTACACATGCATATGTAAACAGTTCATATTTTATTATTAGGGTTTTTTTTCTTTCTGAAGTAACTTGTTTTTTTTTCTACTTGTCATACATGAACAGCATGCGACTGTTTTAATAGTGATGTATGATAGAACTCAACTGTCAAATAGCATCATCACTTGTATTATTGTGGTAGACATTATTATTACTATTGTATATAGATCATCCACTTGTGACTGGTAATTCAAATTATGAAGAGTGTCACATTGTGTAGGAAATGGGCTTCAGGTGGCAGGCTTATTTAACAGGTAATATTCAATAAATGCCATTTTAATTTACTGTTACAGTTAATGAAATATGAGGTAGACATGTTTGATCATTTCTGGTGTCACTTCAACAGTGTCTAAGTTCTAGTTATTATTTGTCAAAAATATTTTATTGTTCATGTTCCTAAAATGCAGAAGTTGTGTAATGTGGCAGAGCAAGAAAACAACAACTGAGTAGTGCTTGAGCTGGCTGACTTTCAAGTATTAGTTCTGCTAGTTTTCTGTGAATCTATTTACTTCTTTCTTTATTGATACTGTGCGGTGTTGAGAAAGTTTGGTAATTGTTATAGGTTCACAACATAATGTTTTAGACTGGTGAACCAATATGACAGGAAACAGAATTAACACCAGCTAGCAGTTTACATAGCTGCTCATTTTAATAAATTACATTCAAATTGCCAGTGACAGAATATAAGGATGTCAGGTAACAGAATGTCCAAAATAATGTAAAGTAATGTTTGAAAGTTAATAAATGTAAAAATAAACTCGCAACAACCGATATGTTTTGCATTTGTGCCTTTCACAGTCTCTTATTTTCACTAACTAGAGTTTGGTCATATAAATTATTTAAAAGTGACTTAAAATGAGGTTTTAGAAGTTCATGAAAAAATGACAAAACTAGTTTAACATTTCAAGTGCTACAGATATTACTGTAATTTACTCTCTGAACTGTAGTAATTGCTATATTTGAAGTGGGTTAAAATACAGACCCTACCAGAATATAATAAGAAAATTGCAGTATTGTTGAGAGAAGCATATAAAGTACATATTCTCTAGCCAGGTTTATCATAAAAGCTTCATCAAGAGGTAATGCTCTGGAGTAAGAGTGTACAAATCCTGAGCATGTTAAATAGCTTGGCAAAGACAGGTGGCGGTTAAGAATTTACAGTTGTATTCAGAATCTGTGCCTTAGGTGACTAAATCTGTTATGAAAATATATTCTGATGTCTGCAGACAATATAAATGATGGTTAATTATGTGCAACGGTAAGAAACTGTTAAAACAAGACTCATATATCAAGTTGTGTTCATTCATAAGTGCTGGGCAGTAGCTGGGCAGTGGCTTAACATCTGTAGCATTTTGTTTAATTAAAAAAGGGTCTGAAGTTGTCAACAGCTATAAAACACTAAATGCTTACAAACATGAGAAAGCACCCAGACTTCTATAATGCCCTTTCAATCAGTAACATTATGAAAAAGAAATTACTTACGTTACTGGCAAAATATAAACATTTTAAGAGGCTTGCGTATAGCTGGAATGCAGGAATAGGGGCTGAAACTTTTCTGGTGAACCAAATGAGGATATTAAACCCGAGGAAAGTTATGACATAAATGTCCTTCTCTTGTAGGTCAACATTCTGGGTATATTATTGCATAATGTTATAGCTTATGTGTGGTGGAGTTGCTTGTTTGGGGGTGAGGTGGGGAGAGGCATTCATTTTCCAGTTTGCCAGTCTGTCAATCAAATCATGTTACATTTATGAAGTGCAGTAAATGAAATGATATGTTAAAATACTGAGGTTAATAAGAAAACCTACCCAAGTTTTCAGGCTATGTTCTCACATATAAATGTGTACGTTTTATTGGTGGTTTGCACTTTAGCATTTCAACATATGTTTCAAGACACAGACTCTTCAACATTATTGACATTTTTAATGTTTGTCTGAAAAGCAGTATTGGACACTGAATACAACATTTCCTGAATATTTTGGGATTAGAAATCTAAAATGATATTTTCTCATTCATGAAATATTTTGACATGATATTTTGACCCTAAGTAACAAAATGTATGGTTGGGTAAGATATTAACCCCAGCAGCAGACATATAAGGAATGAGAGTTATCTTATAGATGCCAAGCATTGTCCAGCTTTTGCAAGTAACTGAAGGTTCCTCTATTTCAGCGTAATACAGTCTGGCACTATTGCTTCTGTGGTTTCACTTGACATATACATCAGTTAAAGAGGTATTACCACTGCAGTATCATCAAATTGTCTTACTGAGAATCTTTTAGCAGTTCAATATAGTGTAACAAGTAGTAAATGTAACAATGCATGCACACAATATAACACTGTATTTTGTAGCAAGTATTCTGTAAAACAGTAGCTGAAGTCCAGTCCAGATGTGAAACTTTCTCTGCAGGATTCTACCTGCTGAAGCTGTAATAATATGATAGTAATACACAGCTGTAGTGTTGTGCTTATGTAAAGAGTCTGACATTACCAAGGAGTAGAAGCCAGAAATGGCTAGGATTGGATCTCCTGCAGAGCTGTCCTATCAAGCCCTGTTTTTCATGTAGACTTTGCATGTAGCCTGTAGTGAAATCAGGGTGTGGACAGATGACCAGGTCAGAGCTTCACATATATCCTCAACTGAGACAGTCTTAAAATATGCAGTAGAAAGAGCAGGAGACAGAGTTGTAGTAGTACAGTTTGGAGTTTGTAGTCACACTTTTTTTAAGGGTAGCAATGGGATTAAGAAAAGAACAATGTAATAACATTTTTTAAATTGTCAAACTGTTCAGTGCTCCCTACAATTTGGCACCAACAGCAGCTGCCCCTTCACCCTCCTCTTCCTACGACTCTTGCAGTTATATTTCTGAGGCGTTGAATTCCAGATGTAATGATCAAAGTAACCTGCATTAGACAAGCATGAGATCCAAAAGATTTTCAAGTTATGGAAATTTCAGTACATATAATATTCAATCTGAATTACTCTCAGTCAAATGTTTACATTTATAGAACTATATAGTTTGTTAGCATTTGATGAGAAAATCAGAGAGCATGAAATGTGAGTGTTAAGAGAACTGGCATTCTGTCATAACACAAATACTGCAATGATCCGCTGCATGGATTTAGTCTTTTTTGCCTCTTAACGATCATAAATTAAAATGAACAATTAGATTTTTAGGTTATTACTCGGCATGGAATCCAAGAGACCATTGAAGAGCTTAGTCCAGTTTCACACTTGACTCAGGGCACTGTCAAGTTAATTGGCTTGCTAAGAGCTGTACAGTAGGCAAATGGAGGCTGATGAAATCAAACCTCCAACTTCAGGAAGCAGCTAATTAAGATCTCATGGCAGTAATCCTGTGTGCTAACTGCCAAGCTAAAGATCATTCCTTATTATATAACTGGAGATTATTTTGATCCATCATCCTCTGAGTTATAGTCCCGTGTTGCTTTTGTTATGCCACTCTGCTCCTATCAGGACCTAAGTTGTCTTGGCTGCTACATCTGTTTCATAACTGATGTCTGCGAATCGTAAATGTAGTACAGTAACTAAAACAGAATTAGACAGTCAATAAGTTTTAATGTGTTTACTGTGCATTTATCTTCTTTAAAGAAGGGAGATAAAGAGACAATTTAGCCAGGTTTTGTAGGAATGCCGCTAGATACAGTTGTGCTGTGGAAAAGTGATCTTCCAAGGTCATGCATCAGTTGTGCTACAGGTAAAAAGGTATTTCAAAGAAACAGGAGACAGTCAAAGAAATTATGTCTTAGAATATGTCTCACTTTAGGTGACAGAAGAGGTAAATGCTTTGTGAAGTGAAACAGTATCAAGTAAACAGTATAATGAATACCTGGAGAACTTTCCAGAGAGATGTGCCATGAGTTATCCAGCCAGGGTGAGGTGAAATCCAAATATCCCTAGCATCTGTGTATAATTCCTTTTTTAAAGAAACTTTTTTATTAATTTAACATGTTTACAATATATATACAGAAAGGAAGAAATTCAACTTCACATATTGTTATACAGTGATAGGACTGCATTGAATCATCAAGGTAACCTTATACAATTAACACATTAAGAATCTTAATATTTCAATAGCAACATTTCAAGGTTATCCAAACAACTAAAGGTCTTACTATGATTTATAGATCTTATTCTGATCACTTCTTTTTCAGTTTCACATAGTATTTTTGTTAAATTTAAAAAATTCTTTGAATGTAGGAACTAAGTTTGATTTCCAATTTTTGTTATAACTTTTCTGACAACTGCCAAGAGATCCCAAAAGAGTCTTTGCTGTTTGGCTTTTGCAGATACAGGAAGTGGAACATCCATTAGTATTACTGATCTAGTTAAAAAAAACATCAGACCATAACCCCTTAAAAACATACTTTTCTCTTCCTAATATACATTTAATTGTTCACAATCCATAAACATAGGTTCATAGGTTCATAGGTTCATACTAGGCTATCTGCCCAAGGGCATTTATAAGCCTAGCCCATAGTTATGTGGCTTTCGCCACCCCTTTAGTTTGAATAAAAACTATGCCTATCATTTTTCTGTGCCTCTGTCAAGCAGTGACACTGAAGTAATCCCTGGGGTATATCTGCGATCTCCCATCCATTGGTCAAGATTCCTCTTGAACAAGGCCAGCGAGGTGCTCTGCCTCACATGTACCGGGATTTTGTTCCACAGCATAGGGAGTCTCTGGGTGATGAATCTGTCCCTCCAGCACGTTCTATTTATAACCGTGTCAAGGTTTAAGTCTCCCGCCCTTGTGGTTCTGAGGGATCTAGATTTTTTGAGGTGAAGCATATTCATCAAATCTGGGTTTGACATGGCCTTATATGTCAGGCACAGGTCACCTCTGAGCAAGCGGTATGAGACTGAATAAAGCTGGAGTTCTTTCAGTCGGGCAGCATAAGACATATTTTTGAGACCCTTTATCCTTTTGGTGAGGAACTTTTGGGGCCTTTCAAGCTGCATCAGGTGTCTGGTCAGATACATTCGAACGGGGCATTGTACTCAATCATAGGTCTAATGAGTGATGAGTACAGGGGGACGATGACCTCCCTTGATCTAGATGTGAATCCCTTCATGATCAGGTGGGCGATATAGAAGGTTTTCCTAACTACTTTAGCAACATGAGTGTCAAACGAAAGACTACTGTCAACTTGGGTCCCCAGATCCCTGATGACTTTTTCTGTGCTCAGTGGATTGTCACCTATATGGTAGCTAGGGTAACCTTGTTTTTCCCGAAGGGTATGACTATGCATTTTTTGGCGTTTAACTTCAGGCCATGGCTCTGGCACCAGTTATCCGTTTCTGTGAGGCCCTTCTGGAGGATATCTGTGTCAGATGTGTTTTCGACTATGGCCCAGTTTGCAGTCATCTGCAAACTTTGTCAGCCATAACCCTCCTGTGTTTGCTTGTACTTCAGAAAAGTAGATGCCGAACAAGAGTGGACCCAGGACTGAGCCCTGTGGGACACCACTTGTGACAGGCTTTGAGTCTGACATGGCTCCAGCAACTCTGACCCTGTGGGTTCTGTCGCTTAGCCAGTTTGCAACCCATCTTGTGATGTATGGGTTTACATTCAAGCTGATGAGTTTTTCGATGATACCTGAGTGGGGTATTGTGTCGAAGGCCTTTGCCAGGTTGAGGTAGGCTGTATGGACTGCCTTTCCCTCATCAATGGCCTTGGTGACTGTCTCGAAAAAGTCAACCAAGTTTAAGAGGCAGGATCTGCCTTTGACAAAGCCAAACTGGGTTGGATCCAAAGTCTGCAAGTTCCCTATGTCTTTATTTATGAGTTCCATTATGATCCTCTCCATGGCTTTGCAGATAAGGCTTGTCAAGCTAATGGGCGGTAATTTCCAGGGTCTGTGGAGGCACCGCCCTTATGAAGTGGGACCACAGTCGCCGTCGCCACTCCTTGGGTACGTATCCTGAGGTGAGGCTAAGATTAAACAGCTGTCCTAACTGTGGGTTTAATTCCTCGTTGAGTTCATGAAGCACACAGCCGGGGACACCATCCGTCCCATGGATGCTGTGTTTTTGCCTTAGTGAGGGCAGTTCTCACCTGGGCGTTGGAGATGTTTGGGGGCTACAATCCTCTGGAATAGATATCTCTCCTTTTGGGGGAGAAGTTTGCACTGAACCTGTCAGCCAGTATGTTAGCAATGTGTGTAGGTTCAGTAATTTTCACATCATTTTGAACTAATTCTGAGCATATCTGGGAGTTTCCTCCTAGGTTTCTAACATAGCTAAAGAAGGCCTTATGATTGTCTTTAGAGTCCTTGGCGATTTTTCTCTCAAAATTTGCCTTGGATGATTTTATGAGAGCTCTTAGTTTTTTACTTATAATGATCAAAGGTGTCTTACCTTTCAAGGATTTTGCTCTATCTTGTAGTAGCTTCCTCCTTTTGTTGTAGAGCTTGTTTATGGCTGGGGTCCACCAGACTGGACGCTTGCCTTTGGTACAGAGAGTCTTAGTTTTGTTTGGGATTGCCTGATCCATGCAGTCCTGTAGGTGCTGGTAGAAGGCATTTGTAAGTGATTCAGCGGTTTGAGTAATGTTTACCACTGGCTCAGGGGCCTTAAAGGAGACCACACTAGTTTTTAGAAGTGTGAAATCGGCTTTTGAGAAGTTTTTCACTGTGGTCTTTTTGTTTCAGGTGGGGCGGGATGAGGACCTCCAGCGAGATTAGTTTATGATCTGATCTCACCAGTGAGGGGTATACTTCGGTGTTGAACATTTTGATCCCATGTTCGTGATGATGAGATCAAGTATGTTTTCACCTCTTGTGGGGATGGTGACTAGTTGTTCCATGGCATTTGAGTTTATGAACTCCAGGAATCTTTGGGTTAGAGTGTTCGGGCTTGAGTAGTGTTCCCAGTCTATATTAGGGTAGTTGAAGTCACCTAGTATGATGGTGTTTGGAGATACATTTATCCCTCCAATGTTTTCAGGAAGGCCATGTGAGGTTCCTGAGTTTGAGAGGGTGGCCTGTAACATGCTACAAATTGCAGAGCAGTCTTGCCTATGGTTAATTGCACCTGGATGGTCTCTGATGCATCGTGCGTTGCCACCAACCTTGAGGTGTGGGTGTCCTTTATGAATATGGACACCCTCCTTTCTTGGTGTTGTCCGGATTTTGGGGCGGAACGTATGATATGAGGTGAAACCTGTTAGTGCTGGGGTGCTCTCAGGAGCCTTGAACCAGGTTTCTGTCACAGCACAGACATCGATGTTCTCCATATTGAGAAGGGCCTCGAGTGCGTGCATCTTGAGATTGAGACTTCTGGCATTGAGCAGCATTACCCTTAGTTTTTTCCTTTTGGTGTTCTAGGGTGGTAGGTTTAGAATTTGAGCCTTGCCTAAAAAGGCACTATGGGGTGGCAAGAGCCTTTGCCAATATCCGAAGCCCAGGGTGACAGGTGCAAGCCGTCCCTTGCGAAGCAGCGTGGCTTGTCCAGCATGTCATCCCAGGCAGACAGACATTGATCCCCTTTGAATGACACCAGAATTTAAGCCAATTATTAAAGCTGATCATCTTATCACTGTATTGTGGCATCATTCTAGGTGAAGGTAGGATACTGCTCAAGGTCAGGGTCATACCTGCCTGGGCTACATAATCAGAGAGCTCCTCGACGTCCCTTTTCATGTAGTCCAAGGAGGTACGTCTCAGGTCGTTGACACCAGCGTGGACAATGACTGAGTCGTACTTGTACCTGCTGTTGAGAGACCTGAGTGCTTGCGTTATGTGGCGGATTCTAGCGCCCGACAGGCAGCTTACTGTGACCTTCTCCTTACTCAGTCTGGTGAGCGGGACGTCAGTGTGTCTGACTATGGAATCACCAATGACAAGTGTGTCTGGCATTTTTTGGCCTTAAGGGCTGTGACTGTTTGACACTCTGACTGTGTGGTCTATGTGTTGCATGTGTTGGGTCGTGAGGTGGTAGTTGTTTGGGTGTCTGCTTTGGTGGCCTCTGCTGTTTTGGTAAATTTTGACCAGAGCCTCCGAGTATGTCTTTGTGTGAGTATGTGTATGATTTGAAGTTGTGATGGTACCATGTGTGACTGGGTATGTATTGTGTGTGGTTGCCTTCTCCTCCTGTCTGGTCTTGCCAGTCCTATGTTGAGAGAGCTCAGCCTCCAGTTTGGCCGTATAGTTGCATCTCTCGCATGTATTTGTGTTTTGTGGGAGAAGGAGAGGATTGTCTGTGTACATGAGGCAATTGTAACATTGCCTCAATATTCCCAGGTTCACCAGTTGAGCTGGAGAGGACACTAGCAACTGATCCCTTGACATACTAGAAGTAGTAGATAAAGAACTTTCAAAGGACTCCGGGCAAAGTGGGTTTTGGGCTGGTGGGGTACTATCTATAATAAGAGTGCTTTATCAAGGTGCAAGTACTGTAGGAGTAAGTGCTAGGCTTTACAGATAGAGAATAGTCTACTTGGGAATCAAGTAGAGATGAACTTTTCAGTTATAGGATATGCTGGTTAGATCAGCAGTACAGTTTAGCGTGTTTTATAGCAGGGGGCTGAAGGGAGCTAGGAATTGGCCCAAAACGACCAATGGACTACTAGTTTCTGGCTGAAACTTCACCAAATCGGACAAAAGGCCGCTCAGTGCTTCCCACTCCCACTGGTAAGCAAAGAAACTTCCCTCCTTCCTAATAAGGCAATGGATCAGTAACAGGAACTAAAAACAAAGCCCAGGGATCAGCAACTCTGAAACTGGACTACTCTAGTTCAGTAAAGTGGGAAAACAAGAGATTTTTTTGTTTTATTACAGAGATAAGGAAAAAAAACAGACAGTAAATGCTATAAATGCTGTAAATCGGCTAGCGCACTTTAGTGTGTAGCCTACAGAAACAATTTGCAACAATTAGTAACTTAAAGTGCAATAAACAGTGTAAAATGCAGAAATCACTTAAAGTAGCAGTAAAACAGGCTAAATGCAGTCGCTAGCTTAATAACAGTGGGAAAGCCACAAAAATACTTATTTCTGGTAGAAAGTCACTCTTTTAGCTCTCTGCTGCTTGGATCACTCTGCAGGCCACCACGAGGATCTGTGCAGAGTTGGTACAAGCTGGAAAACACGTGTTTAGCGTGTTTTATAGCAGGGGCTGAAAGGAGCTAGGAATTGGCCCAAAACGACCAATAGACTACTAGTTTCTGGCTGAAACTTCACCAATTCGGACAAAAGGCTGCTCAGTGCTTCCCACTCCCACTGGTAAGCAAAGAAACTTCCCTCCTTCCTAATAAGGCAATGGATCAGTAACAGGAACTAAAAACAAAGCCCAGGGATCAGCAACTCTGAAACTGGACTACTCTAGTTCAGTAAGGTGGGAAAACAAGAGATTTTTTTTTTTTTTTTTTTTTTTTACAGAGACAAGGAAAAAAACAGACAGTAAATGCTATAAATGCTTTTAAGTGGCTAGCACACTTGAGTGTGTTAGCCTACAGGTAAAATTAAGCAACAAATAACTTTTTAAGAGTGCAAAACAGTTAATCAACACAAAAACAGTTTAAATAGAATGCAGAGCTGTATAAACAGGCTAAGATGCAGTCGCTAAGCAGTAAATATTCAAAAAGCCAGAAAAAAAATACTTAAATCAGTTATAGCAAATACAGTTATAACAAATGCTCTGAAATATACTGTATATTTCCAATATGTTTGAGAAGGACAGTCAGAACACAAGAAGGTTCAGGCGAAGAAGAAAAAAAGTTTTGTTTTACTTTTTGAAAATGTAAAAAGGAGGAACAGAAGGCCTTATCAAATGTTCTCTCTGTATTAAGAAGAATGAGCTAATGACACTAGACTGGGAGGTGTGTCACAGTAGGGGCGGGCAACTGCAAAGCCACCAAGTATAAGAGCAAGACACCAACAGAGAGGGAGGGTGGGACAAAATAGCCTAAGACAACAAGCTATGAAAGTTTTTAAACAGAAAAAGATTTCTGAAGATTCTGAATAGACAAAGTGCTTTATATATATTAAATTATAAAAACAGTAATCTGTTAAAATAATCAAAAAATACTTATATTTTGTAGCTCAGTTGCAGTCAAACAACTTCTCCAGCCTGCACCAAAGACCAGAAACACAACTTTTTTTTTACAAGAACACAAAAGAACCAGCCCCCACTAGCCAAGAGATAATTACACAGAGTAAATGTTTCAGTTTATATAATAGCCTAAGACAACAAGCTATGAAAGTTTTTAAACAGAAAAAGATTTCTGAAGATTCTGAATAGACAAAGTGCTTTATATATATTAAATTATAAAAACAGTAATCTGTTAAAATAATCAAAAGATACTTATATTTTGTAGCTCAGTTGCGGTCAAACAACTTCTCCAGCCTGCACCAAAGACCAGAAACACAACTTTTTTTACAAGAACACAAAAGAACCAGCCCCCACTAGCCAAGAGATAATTACACAGAGTAAATGTTTCAGTTTATACAATAGCCTAAGACAACAAGCTATGAAAGTTTTTAAACAGAAAAAGATTTCTGAAGATTCTGAATAGACAAAGTGCTTTATATATATTAAATTATAAAAACAGTAATCTGTTAAAATAATCAAAAATACTTATATTTTGTAGCTCAGTTGCGGTCAAACAACTTCTCCAGCCTGCACCAAAGACCAGAAACACAACTTTTTTTTACAAGAACACAAAAGAACCAGCCCCACTAGCCAAGAGATAATTACACAGAGTAAATGTTTCAGTTTATACAATAGCCTAAGACAACAAGCTATGAAAGTTTTAAACAGAAAAGATTTCTGAAGATGCTGAATAGACAAAGTGCTGTATATATATTAAATTATAAAAACAGTAATCTGTTAAAATAATCAAAAAATACTTGTATTTTTTTGCTCAGTTGGTCAAACAACTTCTCCAGCCTGCACCAAAGACCAGAAACACAACTTTTTTTACAAGAACACAAAAGAACCAGCCCCCACTAGCCAAGAGATAATTACACAGAGTAAATGTTTCAGTTTATACAATAGCCTAAGACAACAAGCTATGAAAGTTTTTAAACAGAAAAAGATTTCTGAAGATTCTGAATAGACAAAGTGCTTTATATATATTAAATTATAAAACAGTAATCTGTTAAAATAATCAAAAATACTTATATTTTGTAGCTCAGTTGCGGTCAAACAACTTCTCCAGCCTGCACCAAAGACCAGAAACACAACTTTTTTTTACAAGAACACAAAAGAACCAGCCCCACTAGCCAAGAGATAATTACACAGAGTAAATGTTTCAGTTTATACAATAGCCTAAGACAACAAGCTATGAAAGTTTTTAAACAGAAAAAGATTTCTGAAGATTCTGAATAGACAAAGTGCTTTATATATATTAAATTATAAAAACAGTAATCTGTTAAAATAATCAAAAAATACTTATATTTTGTAGCTCAGTTGCGGTCAAACAACTTCTCCAGCCTGCACCAAAGACCAACCAAAAACATGCATGTCCAATCAGCTTTCACATCTTTACTACATCTCCAACAAACTGAAGTCATTTTACTAAACTTAGAAATTTTATATGGAGTGACAAACTTTCTATGCATATATTTCCATAGAAAAACTTTCCAGTATAATCTTGAAGAAGTTTGACTAACTGACTTAAGTATCAAAGTTTTATTCTTACCATCTATTGATTCACTCATGCATGCATGCATGCATACATACATATAAGTATTTCAAGCACAGGTATTCATGCCCTTGTAGCCTGCCAATATACCAAATCACTTGTTCCCTTAATAAGTGCCCAGGCTGTTCTTAAAAATATCTAAACTAGTACTTGCTTTAATGTAATTTGGTAGTCTGTTCCATGTATCAGCTGCTGACTCAGAGAATCAACTAGTACACTTCTCATTCCTATAGAATTTTCTACATAAGTTGTCTAATGATTCTCTACTACTTTTTGATCTCCTCTTAGATATCTGTAAGAGAGAGTGTACAAGTTTGTATATTTTAGTCTCTCATAATAACTTAAATTTTCACATCCATGGATGCCCTCGGTATGCCTCCCTGTACTCTTTCCAGTTAATCATGCTGGTTTTTATAAGGTTTACATATTGTTATTCCATACTGAAGTCTGGGTCTAATATAACTGACAAACAATGACTTCATCGTTTCTGATTTCCTAGACTTTATAAATCTTTTTATACAACCTGTAGTTCTGTAACTGTCATTAACAAATTGGTTGATATGAGTAGAAAAACCCAAAGCCGGATCTATCCATAAACCCAGATCCTTAAATGAATATACAGTTTTAATCACAGTGTGTTTTATTAAATATTCACCTTTCAATTTATGTCTCCCATATCTCGTATACTTGGTTTTTGGTATATTTATCAGCATATTATTCTTCTGTGCCCATCAGTTTAGTCAAGTTCTTTTGCAGACATGCATTATCTGTAACACATGTAATCAAGTTAGCCAATTTCAGGTCATCTGCATATAGACTGTAGAGCACCTCAGATGAAAAAGTTAGGTCTGAAAGATACACTCTAAACAAGTAAGAGCCTAGGACAGAGCACGGTGGGACACCCTATCTGTAACCAAGAATTTCACCTGCCCAATTGCTGTATGATACTTGCCATGTCCTATTTGTAAGCCATGCAGCTATCTATCCTATTAAGAGTACATTGATACTCAGTTGTTCTAACTTATCGATCAGTGTTTTTTATATGACCCTGTCAAATGTTGAAGTTAAATGTATATAAATTACATCACAGCACATTTTTCATTCATAGCTGTTATTATATTGCTTTATAAAATCATGTTACAGGTGGTAATAGATCTATTTTCAACATATGCATGTGGATATATGGTTTCAATCCCAACTTTTCCAGTTTTGACAATAAGTTATCCAATATTACCTTCTCCATTATTTTTCCATAACATGAAAGCAAACGTAAGGGTTGATATGACTCTGGGTTTGTATACTCAATCCATCACTATCTAAAAAGTTCCAGAATTTGGCATCAAATTTATTATTATTTGTAATTAACTTATATAGCTTGAACAAGCTTCCTTTGTATGTCAGTTGACCTGTGATAGCAGCATTCATATATTCATATAATGGGGGAATAAATTTCTACTCCTGTTCACTCTTATTATCCACAAATTCATGTACTTTCTTACTTATGGATAATATTAACTGGTTAGCAGATTAATTCCAACTTGTTTTCTTTCATTAAATATTGTGGGGGCTTAGCTTTTCCTTTTTCAAAGCAATCAGACCATAATACTAATTCATTCCTTTTTAGTAAACTCATTTTAACATTGCTCCGAGTTTCCTTAAGTCAAGAGGTGCGTGCAATAGGAAAACACAAAAATGTCCATTTTGATATTAATGAAGTTTTAAAAACATATTTCTTAACTATTTTAAAAATGTATTTCATATTATGCAGAGTCTAAACTTTGAAATGAATTTCCTTCTAAGGTAAATTTTGTTGACCAGATGAAAGGACTATTACATATTTCTAATTCATCATCTTTAATAAACTTATAAGAATTTAGCATAATCTGCTCCTTTATGGTTTTCCATTGACTCGTGTAGGTTGAGTCTATCCAGAGTATAATAGAGTTAAAACTCACAGCAATAGAATATGATTCTACATCTGGGAAACTAAATCCTCCATACTCCCATAATCTTATATGATTTCTGTAAGCAAGTTTCAGCATTTTAGGATACCATAAAAATAAAGTTAAAGTTTTTTTCCATTTTCTTTAGGTTTTTTATCAGATATTAGAGCTATTGAATGATGTATAAATCCAACAATAAATGATACAACCACTAAAGAACCACACTGTAGGCAAAAACACAATATCGAAACATAAAAAAAAAAAAGTGCAGTCACCATGGGATCAAGCCTAAAAATGTATTTATTGTTTAGTTTAAAACAAAATCATGAAATAAAGGATGAGTGCTTTCAGGTTATAAAAACCCTTCTTCAGATCTGCTATCAAATCATCAGAAACTCAAATTTAAATCCCTTAATGTCCAATAAAAAACATATTTCAGCACCAAAAACTATATCCAATCATCATATATAAAAATCAAAATATCCACATTGAAAATGAATATTCTAAAAAGTCAGCATTTAAAATCATTTATTGGATTGAGCCACTCTAAATAAGGACCAATGTCATTGTTGCTACCAACTTCCAGTCATTTCCAAGCAGCCAAAATTCTATCTAATGTGAAGCATGAATATTTAATGTACCAGGAAGTTGGTGTTCACTATATCATTGTATCCAAAACACATCATTGGCCAATAACTTCACTTCTTCCAACAACCAATTACCAACAAACTACTGCATATTTTAACAAACCAATATCCCATTCCTCTCAACAAATTTGGGAACAGAATTTATTAACCATTGAGCCAAAGTCAGCTATAACTTCGCTGAATGAAATATCCAGTCAAGTCAACTCAGCTCCAAATGCCAGCCAAAAAGACTCTTTCTCATAAATACTTGTATCTTTTCATTAAATGAAGGCAGTTCACTTTGGGAAAATGATGATCAACACCATGACTAAATTCAGGTCCCATCACAGTAATTTAATTATAGATAAAGACTCTAATGGATTCCCCTGACACTGTCTTTACATTCCAGATTTTTTGAGTTATTTCTTTCTACAATCTAAACACTAACATTCAAAAATAACAAAAACAAAGACATATCTGCAACTATAACTATATAACACTAATAAAACACAGCTTACCATGGATACCAAAGTTTGTAGTCTGCCTATTGAATAGTCAAACTACTAAGTTATCACTCGGTCTAGTAACACCTAAAATTTCATCCAAAAAACTAGCCAAAAGCACTGTGACTTACAAATAATTAATAGAATATTATATCTTGCTCAAAATAATAAGATACTATTAATTAGTTATATATTTTGCCATTTAAACTATCCTCCATTACTACATGCAAATTTAATAACCCTCTTTTATTAAGCCTAGACATTAAATAGTGTAACAAATAGTATACTATATACATATTTATATAATAGTAATATAAATTAACCATTTAATATTCTTAAATTATTCACTCATTCAACATTATTATAAGTAGATCTCTAAATAAATAAGTATAAGAGAGTGTGACCTGAAAAGATAAAGACATCTATAAACTCACAGGTAATCTTTTCACACTAAACTATAATAGAAAAAAGAGATCACTGTACATATATATTTATCACGTCAAAAGACACACACATATTTTATAGTTCTAACAAAAAGCTCTGAATTAGTTTTTAAAGTACAGGTGCCTATATTTCAAATTTTTGTAATACACTTATCACATCAAATATCAAAATATTTAAAAAAAGCTAGCTTAATAAACTACTTCATAAAAATACGCACATTATGGAGGTAAAAGAGAATGCCTTACTATTTCTGTGCATTCAAAAAAAAAAGGAATTGCAGTTTATATTGTATTCAGAAGCTACAACATGTTCAGTTTAAATCCCATTCTCCTTTTCCTGGATTCAAACATACTGAAAAATCTGCTTTACTTTCTATCAGAATTAATGTACTTATTCAGCAATAAAACGCTTACGTTCCAACTCTGACTTATGAAATGAGCTATTTCAGGCAGTCTTAGTGAATCTAATAACATTCAACATGTAAAAAGTTTCAAAGTTCACATGTCCAAGCTTCGAATTTTATCTTTCATATTATTTTGAAATATTTTCTATTTTTTTTGTGTAAAGTATACGAGATCTTGCACCTTCATATTTCTGTCATATGCAGGTATATGCAACAGATATCTTTCGTAAAAGCAGTTTGTTATTTAAATGGATTTTTTGTCTTATTTTCCCATTAGTATTCTACCTTATTCTATATGTCTTGTATTTCTAAAATCTCTCACCAAAGATATATTTAATCATCAGTTCTCTATTAAATATAATGTATGTGTACATAGTACTTAATTTACTGATACTGCTTTTATTAACCTTACATATTAGATATTACATTCCTTGTGTATATGTATATTCATAAGATATTTATTTTTTATTAATTTTAATGTCACAAGCAATATTGACTATATATATAAAGAATTCCTGCTTATTTAATTTGAATACGTGTGTTTAACCATTGTGAACTGCTGTTCTGATCTAAGCTTTACATGCTGACATCACAGTCTGGCTGCAGCATGTGAAAGTGACAACTCACAGCACACAACAGCTGCTAATTTCCTCTGTAAGTTTCTTGTTCTTCTTAGTTCTTTTAAGCAGTTCTAATCAGTAACAAACATCTAACTGTTCTTCCTTCAGGCAAACAAAACCAAGTAGAGCAGAACTAAAGGACAGAGATGGTAGAGAACAAGAACAGCAGCAACCATAAAATAACCCACACTGTCCACTATGTAGAAATAAAAGTTAAAACTTTAATTGTGAAAAAGATGAGCACCTATAAGAACTTATTGTACTTAGCTAAGTGCCAGGACTGTGCATCTTTTTATGTTAGCAAACCAACTGAATGCTTAAGGAAAGGATCTTGCAACAAAATAGACACATTAAGGTTTTAACGGAACATAATGCACTGGCACAACATATTAAAAGATACTCGATCATTCTTTTAAGTTTATGGTCCTGCAGTTGTGTGTGTTGTCCAGGAGAGCGGGTGATATTAGCATATTTACTGAACAGGTTGAAGTCAGTTGGATAGCTGATCTCCAGGCTGATTGCGCACCAGGATTGAATAGTATATTGCCACTTAAACCAATTCTGAAGGGGCGTAGACCCTGGAGTTAATTTTGGCTGGATGTATGAAGGGGTGTGTCCTTTAAACTTATTTTAATTGGTTGTTTGTTCTTTTATAAGTTATTGTATGGTTTTAGTAATATGGATTTGAAAAATAGTATTCCATTCGAAAGTGCTCATCTTTTTCACAAAGTTTTAACTTGTATTTCGTCGTGGTGGAACATGTGGGTTATTTTATCATTGCAACTTTTCTTCCTTCAATTAATATGCACAGTTAATATGTATAGTTAAATTTAATAACACTGTAGCATAAGCTGTTAACATGTAAAATGTTAGCAAATTATATGTTACAACATTACTTTATATTATATATGTTATAACATTACTTTAGCTTCTGTCTTATCAATTCTTCATTTCTAAGAAAAGAAAAGAAAATATGTGTTATTTTGAGCAGATTTATCACATATATACTCGAGAAAAGAAAAAAAATTCTTCTTTGACAAACATCTGTGATGAATTTTGACCTAGATTTTCTTCAGCACAGCTAAAGGTGGGAAACTTGTAGTATTCTGAAGAGATGGAACATTCTTTTGTTCTCAAGCTTTCTCAGTGTGTCTGTTGTTTTATAAATTACCTGCGAAAGGAATGTGTTAAATAGGAAGAAGAAAAACAAAATGACCAGCACTTTAACACTTCCAATTGGCATATTACTTAGATCTGACATTCAGTTATCTTAGGAATGCACGTACTAAGTGATGTTGAATAAATAAAATAACATTCTTAACTTATATAGCTTTAAGGTTACTTATTCTATCACTTATAATGGCATTTTGTTACAGAAAGGATTTGTTTAGCATTTAGAAACATACTTATAGGCATAGTTAAATATAGTAAAACTAACCCTTTATATTCCTCATTATGAAAAAAATGCTTTAGCTAAAATATAAATACATACTTACATATATGTTGAGGCTTAAAGTCCAGTACAAACCATTTACTTAAAAGGCAAATCTATTGTTTCAGAAAATAATAGTCCATCAATCAGTGAATGAGTTATTTGTGTTTAGTCTTTTTAGTTTTAAAAGCATTTTCCATGAATTTAGATCACTCTGTTTCTTCAAAGATATACTGTTACACTCCATTTCTTCAGTGTTAAGGATTCTATTGCTGTTAACAAAAGTGGATGTCTCCTCCAGTGTGTTGAATATTATGGTTTCTTCAGAAAGGAATAACTTGATTTTGTGGCTTTAATGTTGTTCTTTTTAAGTTCGTTGCTCAATAGTAAACAGGATTTTCTTTTACACATTACTTTACTAATAGGTTGCTTTTAATATTTGATCTTTTTCTAAGCTGGACATGAACTTAACTATAATTGAGTGTGCTGGTGTGTTTTCCTTCTTAGAAGGTGCTCTCTGGGATCTATGTGCTCTTTCAATTTCAGAAGATAAAGTTTCTGGTAGATTTAATGTTTTATGTAGCCAAGTAATTAAGAAGTTTATTATATTGTCTCCCTCACACTTTTCAGGTATACCATAAATTCTAATGTTACTTCATTTCAGTTTATTTTCTAAATCATTTAGTTTTTTTTCTATGATCTAGTTGTTTTGTTTTAAAAGAAATTCAGTCTGAGACTCAACTTGAATTATTCTACTTTCATGATCATTCAAATTATCTTCCAGGCAGCTGATTTGTGCCTCTTTTTGTTTCATAATAGCCTCAAAATGCTCCATCCTCTTTCTGGTCTCTTCTTTAAAGCATTCTAATTTTGTATCCAGTTTGTCAATTTTAAGTAATATATGCTACATACTAGGTAATACTGACTAAATATCTTTTTTTAACACAAGAATCTTGAGTACCATTTTTTGAGTGACTCATATTGAAGGCTTGTCTATCTTAACCAAACAGATGAAATTCTGATAGAAAAAATATTGCTTGTAAAGAACTTGAAGCTATAAATCTTTTCTCTATCAATGAATAAAATTAGTAAGTATCTTCAAATTTTAATTTTTTATTACATTTGCTGTTGGAGAAAAATTTTCAGTCACAGAGCTTTCACCAGTTGCTGCTCTCAGTTATCCATCTTGCCCCCCCCCATCCTATGTAGAATTACTGACATTGAAGATCTATCTGTGTCTGCATCAGCTAAGACTACAGAACTGTTACTCGCAATATTCGAGGTATGGTAGATTGATGAAGAAATGAGATACATATACTGACAATTCTGCAGGCAAAATACAATACAATACTCAAAAGTACTGAAGTAATTGACAGTGTGTCTTAAAGATTGAAATGCTGATTTTTCTAGAAATGCAACCTAGCATCTGAAAAATGAGGTTGGAATATACGGGGTATGTTTCTTTAATTAACTGGCACCTTTAGGCTGTTCTTTGTGTATATTACATGGTACTGTTATGCCATATTGCTATGCAGCCTCCAAGTAAATGTTGATGAAGCTGACAGCCCTGAACACATCTCCAAATCAGTAGTCTGCATCTGAGCATTATCCAGTGTTGCAGGGGTGCAGAAGCATTAATGTTAAATAATGTATCATTGTTGTAATACAGTATGACATATTAAATAAAAATTATTCTCTCTTCCTCTCCTTAAGGACTCGCTTGCCAAAAAAAAACAATGTAAGTCCAAAAAAAATAGTTGAGTCCAAACAGGCTACGCAAACTTTTATTCCATAAAAACAGGTAAAATAGTGATAAAACTGTGAGCGCTTTCGGGATAACCCATCATCAGACAATGTAACAGCTTTCATGAAATCTATTTAAATACATTTAAAACACAACCACCAATCATCTCACT